>NW_028237016.1:0-105446 GCF_017979445.1 Akebia trifoliata
ATGCACACCAACTAGTTTTTGTGTAAAGTATTTTTATGTAGGTTAACAAGTAATTTGTTTTCCTATTTCGCAATTTTTCTAAAAAACTTACATGTTTCAAACCAAATAGGACAATCTAATAGTAAATATATCACACTACGTAAAGTCCACTTAAAACTTAAGTATCATAATTTAATTAGAAAAATCACATTCATTTATAATATATTGTAGTATACTTCTTCAATTATCTACTCTATTTTTTCTGCATTCATTTCATTCGTCATATGGTTCTCTAATCATACATACATTTTTGTTTACTTATTATTTTTGAAATACAATTTTCTTGATTCTTTTTGAAATTATAAAAATAATTTGAAATCTTCTTATGTGACTTGCATTTTAGGAACCCTATGTATTGATCATCCCTTCATCGTAATTATGTTGTGAGAATTTAGAGCAGTTGAGCCTATAGTATGGGTTAGATATCTTTAAATCTCAATAGGTAGTCTCTTTACTACTCTTCAACTAGAGGGTGATCCAATTGGTTAGTCTTTGATGATCACGATCTTAGACCAATTTTTTTTTTGATAAATTATCTTAGACCAATTTTTCTTAACCATGTTTTGTGGAACAAATTTAACATATTCAACTGAATACAATTAAAATTAAAATTTTAAATATTAAAAATTTTCTAGTCATTAGTTCATTATAATTGGCATTGTATTGATCATATCTTGATCCAAATTATGATCTAAGAATCTAGAGCAGTTGAGTCTATAGTATGAGTTAGATCTCTTTGAATCTCAATTGATAGGCTCTTTACTACTCTTCAATTAGAGGGTGATTCAACTAGTTAGTCTTTGATGATCATAGTGCACCTCTGTCTATTACTAGCAAGGATTAGATTGTGGCCATGTTGCAGTTTTTATCACTATGTGATCTTATATGTATCCTTTGATTGAGCTTCCTTAGTTATTTCCTTATGGGTTGAGATGTAGTAAAAATGACTGTTTATAATTAGTGTGAAAGCCTCCATTGGTATGTGCCCTTGGAAAAGGCTGCCTAATTGTCAACTTTGGGTTGAAAAATGATGATACCTGAAGTTCAAAAGTGTGACAGCCACCACATTGCAAAAGGACTAAAAAAGCTTATCCCCTGAAAATCTCAATGCAAAATCATAAAAAAGAGGATGAGAAACAAAAGTGAAAAGAAATGAAGCCCAAAAAGAAAAGAAAAAAAGTGATACATTAGTGTGAAAGCCGCCATTGGTATGTGCCATTGGAAAAGGCTGCCTAATAGTAAACCCTGGGTTGAAAAATGATGATACCCTGAAGTTCAAAAGTGTGAAAGCATAAAGGCTAAAAAGCTCATCCTCTGAAAATCTTAATGCAAAATCATAAAAAGGGGGATAAGAAAAAAAAAAAAAAAAAGCACACGAGTGGTGGAGCAGTGGTTGAGCGACTTGGGTTTGCTCCCCAGAGTCGGGAGATTGAGTCTCCCCACTCGCGATTTTATTCGATAAAATAAAGATGAATCACTCGTGGTGGAGCAGTGGTTGAGCGAACTGGGTTTGCTCCCCAGGGTCGTGAGATTGAGTCTCCCCCATTGGCGATTTTACTTTATAAATTAAATAAACCACCCGAGTGGTGGAGCAGTGGTTGAGCGACTTGGGTTTGCTCCCCAGAGTCGGGAGATTGAGTCTCCCCACTCGCGATTTTATTCGATAAAATAAAGATGAATCACTCGTGGTGGAGCAGTGGTTGAGCGAACTGGGTTTGCTCCCCAGGGTCGTGAGATTGAGTCTCCCCCATTGGCGATTTTACTTTATAAATTAAATAAACCACCCGAGTGGTGGAGCAGTGGTTGAGCGGCCTGGGTTTGCTCCCCAGGGTCGTGAGATTGAGTCTTCCTACCCGTGATTTATTTGATACACGTGTTTGTGGTGGCATGGTGTATCTAAAAGGATTAGTCCTACTTTCAATGGGGTTCGCTGTTGCATCAAAAAAAGAAATAAAAAAGTACATCTCCCTTGGGCACTGGCTAGGTTTGACATTTCACTAGGTTGCATTTAATTTCCATAGTGATCGAACTGCATGTTGGCCTAATATTTGAACCTAGTCTAGAATAGTCTAGTTCACTATTTCACCCAGTGACAACAAATGTTGAATATTCTTCTAATAGATGAGTAGTAAAAGTGTCTGTCTCAATTATTCATTGACTATCAGACATTCACTGTTGACTTTACTGTCTCTTTTGCCTCTGTTTACTATCCATACTCATAAGGGGTTTAAGTATTGCATATCATTTGTGTGGGTTTCATTGATAAGGGAAGATGTTATATTGAATTAGTCATTAAAAGATGGTTCGTTTGGCTTAGTTTGTCCTGCTTTGGCTTGAAATATTTCTTGGTGACGATCCAAATACTTCCATATCAACTTAGGTCCCCCTTTGAACTCTTTCCTAGTACTCTTCTAATATAATAATGTCACCGGGTTCTTTCTTGAAATGTTGTTCACATCAATTATTTCACTTTGGATTTTTATTTTAAATATTACTTATGTTTTTTTTTCCTACTCCAATGTAGTTTTACCTATTGAGGTCTCAATTATTTACTATATTGCACATCTTGTTATATGTGAGTCCCAATTCTTTTTATCTCTTCTTCTAAGGGTATGTACTGCAGCTGAATTCTTTTTGTTTTTGGTGTTTTATCTATGTTTCAATTTGCCCTAGAGCCCAATTTCATTTGCTAACTACTAATGCTATACCTATCAAACAAAAAAATAATCTTCGTTTCTGTTTAACTAGGTCTTCTTAACTGTTAAATTTTAAAGTGAATTTTCTAGAAATCTTATTTTTATTTTCTTATTTTATTTTGTGGGATGTAGTGAGGGTATTTATGTAATTTTGTATGGGCATCACTTCACGTGTTGTTCATACCATGTCACTTTCTCATGTGGATCGGCATGTGCATGGTGTAGCATGAAGTAATATTTCGGTGTCCCTTTCTATGATAGGGGCGGAGTATAATGTTGCATCTCTTGCCACACAAGAATGTGTGGCAAATTTGTTTTCCATGTTGAATCCTCTTGAACAAGCATTCTCACATGCTATAAATTTCCTCCACCACCTATATGTACATGTAGGGAATCCCATTCACCACCAAGTCCTTGAAATAGCCCTTGAGAAAAGAGAAAGTGAGTAAGAAACCATCAGCACCCCAAATTTCATACCTTGTGTAAGTGGAGATATCATTTCCAACTTGTAAAATTTCCTTAAATTAAATTAATATTTTCCCTTTTCATCCTTTTAATTGTTCTTCTTCTTGGTTGTGAGTCTTGGGCTAGTTTGTTTTTACACTATTTGAGAAGCAGAGTTCTAGAATTTTGGATTTCATCTTTCTTCACATTAACTACATAGCCATTGAGTTGTTGAAGAAGTACAATTGACTAAGGTACTTCTAGGTTTTTAGGAATGCTCAATTATCAACCTTCATGGTTTTGGATTTTAGATGTGACGTTGTTCAAAAATGGTGGAACCAAAAAGTTGTGTTACTATTTATCCATTGGTGGTTTGTCTTCAATGTTGAACTTTCTTCTAATAAATGAAGGTATGATGTGGTAAAACCATACATGAACTAGTGCCTTCTTTTGGTATTCATGAACTACAACAAACTATCTAAAATCTGTTTCATGGTTAGAGCTATTTTTAAAGAAGCATAACTATTTTAATTGAATTGTAAAAATATTATGCCTCTTGTGTATCAGAACGCAAACCATCCACCCATCGACCCACCCACACATACAAACAAAGATGCCCGCTCCCCCTCCCCCTCCCCCCCCAACACACACTCACACTCACACAAACACAACCTCTTTCAGGACAATGACTCTCATAGGATCTACAATCTTCTCCCTTAAATTTGTTGGATATCTACTCTATGCTTCTTTTGGGGACATTTGGTTTACCACTTGATGGTTAAAAGTGCAACTTCATATCAACCAAGAAGTTGTTCACAATAGCTATCATTCAACTATCAAGAACATATTTAACTTGTAGATTAACCAAACATTGGCTGAAGGAAACTTTCAGATCCTGATCCACATGGCTGCGCTCACCATTGAAAGGTATTTATGTCCAATAACTTTGGTCTTTCTATTAATTTGTAATTTTTGTTTTCACCTCTCTAAACTCTTTGATGATTAATATTTGGGTCTTGTGGCAGAAGCTAAGATGATGGTTAGTATCATATCCTATCTTATCCTGCTAGTATCCATCCAGAGAGGAATCAGGTGATCGATTTTGTATCAGGTTCTAAGCCTGTGGTTCCTAATCGATGCGGAAATGGTGAGATGCAACTCCTTCCCTTGTTTCATTACTCCTACCTATCAGAGTCAGATAGATAGGTTGGTTTCTAATTTCTTTTATTTACTTCCCTATTGATCAGAGTCAGACTGCTATATTTGGTACATCATGGTCAACGAGTCGAGTAACTTTTAGAAGAATAGAAAGTGAGGAATGGTGGTGTGACGAGGAATCTGATGGGCATTTGGATAAGTTCATTTGGAGGGAGGACTCGGAATAAAATAATAGACGTATGTCTTTGTTGTTTTATCAAATACTTAATAATTAGTTTCTACCTTGAGAATTATTAATCTATGATCAATGAATTGAAAATTGAATTATGAATGCATCTCATATATTTAAAGCCATTTACTATAACCTATTTAGTCTTATAACATACAAAAAAAGGAAGCTATGTTACCTAGATCTGTATTTTACTATGATGTTGTGCTAGCTAACTTTTCCAGTTGAACTAAAAGTCCTAAAGGAAATGATTAAAAAATCCGAATAGGGAGAAACTCAAAGGAGTAAAAGCTAGTCTTGAAAGAATAGACATTTTGATTTGGTGGGAGAAAAAGTCATGATCACTTACAAAAGGGCTAATTACAATTCTAAATAAATGTGTGTATATATATATATATATATGGGTTGGGTTCCGTGTACACATATATCTACAACGTGTTTTGTCCTATGTTGCTAAAAGTTTCGGATTGAGCTGATTTTTGGTGAGGATGATCTCTATGATGAGGAGATCATCCTCACCGAAAATCAGTTCAATCCAAAAATTTTAATCTCGTCAAAAGTGATTTACATAAAATGGACAGTCCACAAGTCTTCAACTCATAAATATGGGGTTAGAAGTTTTAGAATTAGCTGATTTTTGGTGGGGATGATCTTCTCGTCATAGAGATCATCTTCACCAAAAATCAGCTCAATCCAAAACTTTTAGCCCACATAAGGCAAAACACGTTATAGATATATGAGTAGATATGTGTGTACATGGATCCTAATCCTATCTATCTATCTATCTATATATTTTTTTTTTGCTTATCGTAGGTATCCCCACCCTTCGGGTGAGACTAATCCCGTGGTCACATGCACCACTCCCTCGAAAAGTCATACGTGCAACTAGTTGAGTTGAGGGTGAACGGGACCCTGAAGGGGGTGGCCCCAAGGAATTCATTGCTTCGTGGGGTTTCGAACACTTGACCTACCCTTCCTGAGGAGCTTGTCTAGGCTAGACTTTCCACTAGGCCAACCCTTTGGGGTTAGAATAAATGTAAATTGGTTTGAGGAGAAATGGTGACTTAAGTAAAGAAATTTGTGCATATATAACAAATTAACATGCATCAAAAGGATTGGATGGTGAGAAAGGGAAGAATGCTTCATGTAGGGTCACTCTCTTAAAGATAGCAACAATATACTATCATTTATAAAAATCAAGCATAGACATGAGTAAGATCCATGACACTCGAAAACTTGGAAAGAATAACATCGAAATTGAATAAGAATCACACAAAGGATAGGATTTGCGGACTTTACATTACTTTAAATTTCATATTCACCTTCTTGAATGGCTTTTAACAATATTTTTGAGTTTTGGGATCGAAAATGAAATAATTGAGTTTATCTTTTCAATAAGTTTGAAATTTGGTAGATGTGATCGATATTATTTTTGTCTAGGTCTCCAACTAAAGGATTAAATTTCATATTCACTTTCTTGAATGACTTTTAATAACATTTTTTAGTTTTGGGATTGAAAATGAAATAATTGAGTTTACTTTTTTTAAAAATTTGAAATTTGAAAGATGTATTTTTTTGTGGACCTTTTAAAGAAAAGATTCATTTGATTTATGTAGTGAGATTATTATCTTTGATTTGTACTTTGATGGTAGTGAAGATTACAGAGTGAGGTGCATAGAACGAGATTCGATTGTGATATTTTGATGGTTCTGATTAAGTGTTATATGATGAACATGATGACAACCCTTAGGGCTAAATATTTCAGATTTTGTTTGTTTAATGTTCTTATAAATCTATTATTGAATTCTAGGATTGGAAATGGAATGATTTTGAGTTTCTATTTAAATAAATCCCGTTGAAGTTGGATGATGCAACCAATATTGTTTGTCAAAATATTATTCCAAAGGATTGGGATTAAAATTTGGTGAAATATTTTTGTGCATGGTGAAGAGTAATTTCATGTGGCCTTTTTGAAGAAGGATTTCTGTGATAAATGGAATAAGTTATGGTTGTTATCTATGTCTTGATGTGATGATAGTGATATTATGGAGTCAGATCAAATTGTGGTGTCTTGATGGTTTAGATTGTATAAATTAAATGAATACCATTGTAGTGCTTGCATTGATGATGGTGAGATCATTTGTGGTGTCTCTAGTAAATAGATTTCTATGGCCTATGTTACTTGGAGTGAATATAGTTATAATCTATAAGGGTAAGATTAAATTGTGATGCTCAAAGTGTTCAAATTGTGTGATATTACTAGTGAAAGTCCCTATATCCTTTAACAAATACACAATCTCAATAGTTAAAATGCAAAATCCAACAATTGGGTGTGATTTATCCTCAAGATTCATGTTTTATCTTGACCATTGGATTTGTTTATTTGAACAAAAGGGATTGTGTTTGTGGTTTTGATTTTGGTTCCTTTAATTGTATATGGCATTTTATTTTGTAGTTTTGCTTGTGTTTGTAACTTAATTCTTTTTTGCTTGTGTTTAGGAGGTGTTGCCGACCTTTTTGTGATGTTGTGTAGGGCTTTGCTATGGAAAGTTGAAGTAACAATTTTGACATTTGTTATTCCCACAGTACTTCTTGTGCACCAGGTATTTTTTCCACTCAAGTTGTTCATCACTAATATTAAGAACTCTATTGAAATAACTTGATGTTTTTGGTGAAAATTAGAAATACAAGAAGTTTTCAAATTGATGGTATAATCCCCTTAACTTTGAGCTTCCTTGCAAGCATAATGGAAGATGGACTGCTTAAAAAATCAGAATTGTACTCTTGTGAAACCACCTGTGAATCTTGTCAATTGGTTTTCTTTTTTCTTATATGTTTTTAACTATTTAAATATACTTTAGTTTATTGTTTATGAAGCCAATTTTCTTGTCTTACAAATATGAGGTGGCTTTGAACTTGGAACTAATACTTTGCTCCACAGAACACTGTTTGATCATGCTATGGGTTCAACTGTTTGAATGTCTTTCTTGTGTTAAACTTATTTGACAATTTTTTGGGAAGCATGCCTCATGGTGTGTACATATATTCGTATAGGTTCAGGATTCAGTGACTTATGAAGAAAATACATGATCTGTTTGTGGTGGAAGGAACTCATCCTCGAGATTAGTATAATCGAGATGTGTTATCAAGATATGTTTAGATCCCTTTGGATTTTGTATATATACATGGTTGGGATTTTGAGTCATTCTTCACAAGTTTATATATTTATCTATTCTCTTATGTATGTTCTCTATTGGAGGCATGTCTCAGGTACATAATTACGTATAATTCAGTATGTTTTCTCAGCTTGAGTAGTGAAGAGATAAACAATCGATGCATATCAGGATAGCTGTTTGTCAATGGTCCCTGTATGTATCCAGTGAGAAGTTGCTGAAATTTTGCTTTAAGGCATTCAACACAATACTAATCATCATCAAAGCCTTGTACCGAAAATTCCTAGGAAGCTTTTTAAACCAAAATACTCATGCTGGATTTTCTCAGTGAAACTTGTAGTAGATGCTGCCAATGTTATACGTGACTATCAGCACCAGATTTCTGAACTAACCCCTATTTTCAAAAATGTTTGGCTCTCTTTAGGATTAGGGCCTCCGAATAATATATATATATATAGATAGATAGATAGAGATTTTTTATAGGTATAGGATTAGTGTTAATGAAATTGGGTTCAAGGGGGATAGTCATTTTTTGTGTGTTAAAGGTTCATTGGTTTCCCTGAGATGGTAGAACTGAATTTTAAATTCCAAACTAATCAAAGATCCAAAGGCCCAATACTACATCTCCCATGGAGCACAATGTCAATAGTGTTTTTAGACTTTTATTTTTCTTTCAAAATATTAATAATAGGATGATTTTAGCCATCCAACCATTTTGTCTTCTTCTAGACTATTTCTCATCATTCAAATTAACATGATATATTATATGATTTGGACCATTAGACCATGTCAACTGTTGGAGTAGCCATGTTGGCTATCTCATATGTTGGACCCAATGAATGGTGGGATAGCCACCACTATGCTGTTGGGGTTTACCAGACATACCTAGAATTACCTCTATATTTAGTGACCACTTCAAGGTATTATTTAAATCTTAAATAATAAAAGTAATAGCCATGTGTTTCATTTGCTTAGGCTCTATCTTCAAACTAGCTCACAACAGACTATCCAGGAAGGTCAGGGTGGGATGATAATGCGGCCACATTTGAAATGAATATTGTGGAAAATAACTTGCATGGAGACACAGAAGCAACTTTATTATAACAGAAGATTTCAATTTTCTGTCCCTGCATGACATAAACAGTTTTTGTCCCGGCATGAGATAAACATTTTTAGAATACCTGTTCGGTTGTGCATTGCCTATGATCCTAATCCTAATCCGCCGACTACTTTCATTGGAGGAACATTGGCGATTCTTGACAACACTTTCTCATGGGCATAGTAGGTCTTTTTTTTCCACTTTTCCTTTGTTATAGTTATGAAGTTTTTGACATTCATGTTTGATTCTGTTCAGGGAGTGCTTGACTCTTAGTCCCAATCTTGTGCAGGGCCTATAACATTAATCATAATTGACCTCCACATGGCTCTTGGTTCCCAAAATGGGATGGAGCACAGTGCGAGTAAAGATGGTTCCGTAGAATGGTTGACATTTCCAAATTACATCTCACAAAGCCTTGAGGTTATCGATTTTCTGGCTTCGAGGTACAATATGTGCCCTGCACTTACAACGCCAAGTGGAGATTTCTTTCTACCTCCTCTGGTGCTTCTTTGTTGTCCTAGTGAACGAAGTGGTGGCTCTCTATATTGTTAGTATGCAATAACAAATCCTTAAACTCATTTCCCTATACTGGTATGTCTGCAAGCTTATACCATGCTAATTTTTGGGCTGGTTGTGTGTGATATGTTTTTATTCAACATTTAAGTAGGGGAAAGTAGGAGAAAACAATCTAAACAAAAGCCCCTTCCGTCATTACAAGATAATTAGTTCATCCTTCGTGTTCTTTGACTTTTATGCTAGCTCTTGCTTGCTCTTTCTTTGAGTGTTGCTTGCTTGATTTATGTATGTCTCAAAAACCTATCGTTCAATTTGGTGGCACCACCGTAGGTATATGAGTAGCCTTGGTAATAAAAGGGTTGAACTCTTTGATGTGGGAGCTGGAGGTAGTGACCCTGTAGTTGAGGACAACGTTCAAATGATATTATGTGAGATTTGATTTCTGTCCTATGTTCTTGTCATATGTCTTTGATTTATCTCTCAGATTGGTTTTTCAAACATTGAGGCATTTCACTAGCCAAAGCCTAAGGATTAAGGTTTGGTCATTGCATGTGGGTGTTTTTAAATGGATAAACAATGTAAAATACTAATAAACAAATATCAAAAATTTAATCCTCATTCCCAAAGACTTATCCGAATGAGAGAATGTTTATATCTGCTTTCAATATCTCCATCCATGGTCTTTTGGATTGGAATCATGAATAGTTTTTCTAACTGGGACTGTAATTGGCCTTCATTGAACAAGCCGAAACCATCTTAGTCTTCTTTCTCTACTTGTACATTTTCTTTAATGCATTCATTTCTAATTTTTTTTTTATCTTCATTAGTATGTCCACATATCCTTCTCAACATCCTCATCTTGGCTACGATTAATTTTTTTTTAATATGATGAGCATAGTTAGTCTTATTGTTGTTCCATAAAAAAATTCTTTTAATTTGATTATGCATTTGTCACATAGACTTCTAGAAGCACACCTCTACTTTAACCATCCAAATATGTTTTTATGGGAAATATCTTCTTCATTCTCTACATCCATATTTTTAATAACCGGTCGCTTCAGGGTATTTTTAGAGGATAGTTTTTTAATGGACATTCTTCCTCTTGGGTGTTAGCACTAGATTCGGTGCTCCAACATCCGTTCCATAATTGTATATTCCTAGTTTTGTGTTGATTCTCTTTGTGGTCTCTTCAACTAATACTTCATGGTATGTGCTCTTGAATATTGATATGGACTAATCGAACTAAACTTTTGGGGGAAAATGCCTCTCCTTATGAGAGCCTTGCCTTGAGGTGAGCCTGCCTACAGTGCCTTTGATTTTGTCTATACATCTTATTGTTGTTGACTTGGATTGTCTTGTAGCAATGTCTAATCAAGAGCTTATTTATGCTGGGAGAAACAAGATGAATGAGATTGATCAGGCTATTGAATGCTAAAAAATGGTGTAGAATTGACTTTGGAAATATTTTATTTTTTGCTTAATAATCTGCTATGATCAGTGTATCCTCACCTTAAGGATTGATGTGTAGGTTGTGGAGCAAACAATTGAAGTGGGAACTCAAACTGCAATAACCTTGAAGGATCAGGTGAGTAATCTTCATATATGCTTGGTCCTCCAGCTTCCTGTTGTCTGGGTATTTTACATGGTTCTATTTAAGGATATGGAAATAGCTTCATTCGACCCACACCCGACCCATTGCTAGCACTGTTGGATCTCTGACATGGCAAAAAATTTAAAACCCCAATCAAATCCGAATTTCATTTTGATCAGTCTAATTGAATTTTAACATTTCTCGTTTCACACTCCTTTGCGAAACCCTAACCCTAGAGGGTAAGTCTAACCCACCGCATTCACTAATCCAATCTGATTTCAATCTATTTTCACTGATTTATTGACCAAATCACTGCCAATTCTTGCTGATCTGATCATTTTCCTGCAATGAAAGGAGGTGAAATTGAAGGCCACGTTTTCGTTTTGTGAGTTTATGACGTCAAAAGCCACAATAGAAAATTGTAACCTCATACAGTAAACTACTCAAATTTGGAAGTTGGATTAAAATATAGTGTCTGTGCACTTGACTTCAGCTGTTGGTATGATTTTCACATAATTCAAACTTGAATTATTCAAATTAAATGTTATTATTTTATTGTCCAGTTCATCTCTTTATTCATTGTGAAGTAGCAAGAGAAATGTGGGCAGTTTTCTTTTTTTAATTCTTTCAATGTCAGTTGGACCCTTCTTTCTTTTTTTCCCCTCTTTTCTTCTTTTTGTTTGTTTTTTTGTATGTGCATGAGTGCTTGTTGGACCTTTCTCAAAGTTGGCCTATTTTTTCTTTTCTTTTCTTTTATAGGATGGATGCTTTGTATACTGTTACTATTTGCAGTATTTTGGGGACCCTGGAAGGATTGTAATACTATATAGTTTGAAGGAATGGAAGACTTATAATATATTGTTAGCCTCTTTATATCATCGGTTTAAGTTATTTGAAGATCTTACAAGCTTGTTCGATGAGGATTTTGTTTTTAAATGGGATAATGTTGTAGACGGTTATCCGTCTCTTCCTTGCATGTCTTGTTCATTTTTTTTTTCGCTCCTTTGTATGACTCAACTAAATCAGATGTTCTCAATCTCCTTTGATAATTTTTGGTCTTCAACTTGCTCTTTATAAAATCCTCTACTAATTAAAATATATATATATTGTGATACTTCATATGTGATCTTATGAAGAAATTAAACTCTATTTTTTTTGTTCGTGTACAATAAATTTTTTCAGTGATTTCTTTGCAGGTATCTATGGATCAATGGCACGGATATAAACAACGCCCTCCAAGTGAGCAGGAATACTCTAATGAGGTTTATTGTGCTAATATGGAACCCTCAGAAGATGAGCTTGCCGACCTTTCAAAGGCTTGCAGTAAGCTATGGGAACTTGATTCAAACCGTTCGGTACCTAACAAGGATTATCAGATGGATTGCGGTGAAGGGAAGAAGACCTACCAAAAGGACGATATGGCTCAAGGAAGCCTGTTTGACTGGTTGAGTGAAGACATATTCAAAAGGCCTACTTATTCTCGTTTCTGTTCTCTTCTAGATAATTACAACCCAAATGAAGGGTCTAAAGAAGTAGTCACCTCTGAAGAAAGGCAAGAACAAGATGCATTTATAGAGGAAATCAGTAGAACTGCACCCATCAAATATCTGCACAAGTATCTTGCATCCAAGGGTGTCGTATCTGAGAATTATCAGGATTTTAAGAGAATGATGACAGGTCTCTGGTTTGATCTTTATGGCCGAGGTGGTACATCTAGTAGTTCATCTACTTTTGAGCATGTTTTTGTTGGAGAAATCAAGCAACGTGGGGAACATGAAGTGTCTGGCTTCCATAACTGGCTTCAGGTTTGTATCTTGATGCCATTATCTAATATGTTCCTTCTTTCTTCTTCTTCTTCTTTTTTTTTTTTTTTCGAAGTAATAAAATTTTAAGATAAAAAAAGCAAAACTCTACTATTTTCATTTTGATTCTCATTTTACAGTTATACCTAGAAGAAGCAAAGGGGAGGGTTGACTACCAAGGATATATTTTCCCTCGAAGACGTGGGCAAATTGTAAGTAACTTTATCTTCAATTATGTATTTCCTTATCATTGCACAAAATAGCATTTACTTATTTGTAACCATACCATGATTGACATCTGCTAAGAGCTGTCCATGACTCTAGTTATTCACCCCATGACACAGTTTTGCAATTTATTGCATCAATAGTGTAGCACTAGCTTTATTAGTTCGAAACAAGTCATATATGTGGACGAAACATAGGTTTGGATACTGGAGAAGGATGTGCTAGATACAAGGAAGGGAAAACAAGAGGATGTTATGTGTAATGCAATATAGAGTGAAACCTAGTATTTCACACGCTACATTGCACTCCTTAATGTAAAGAACTTAGTTTGTTGGTCATGTAGGATTTTACTTACTATTAAAGTGAAATCAGCATGGAAAAAGGTACAATAGTTAAATGACCTTAAGTATCTCTCAATGCAATTGAGGTTTGGTTCATTTGCACTCTAATATTAGTTGTTGTAACATAGTTTTCAACATAGAGAAATAATAACAGGAAACCACAAGAAATCACCACCAAACCCCCATCCTAAATATTTGAGATCGGCTAAACTAATCATGTTCCTCCATTCAATTTTGTCCAGAGCCACGTCTTCTATCACCGAAAGTTTTTTCATAACCATTTTCACTATCTCAATCCATCTTCTTTTGAGTCTTCCTCTCGCCATGTTTGCACCTTCAAGTTGCATATTCCTTCTACCTCTCAATTGACTCTCTCTTAGTTTTCTGTCTATTGGGGCTTACTCTTACATGTTCTCGAATGCTTCCATTTCTAATTTTATCTGTGACAGTTTTCCCACTCATCCATCTCAATTCCTCACCTCTACTAAGCTCAATTTATTAACATTGACTGCCCAACATTGAGCTCCATAATGCATGGTTGGTGTTTTTGTCATATTTTAAAATTTTCCTTCTAATTTGATAGGAATGCATTTGTTATGTAGCACTCTATTGTAAACTAGCTAATTTCCTTTCTATCCACTTTCTGAATTTCTATTGCAAAAATTAAGATACTACATTAATAAATGACAAGGTATTCAATCAATAGGCTCTGTTTGTTTCACAGAATATTATTTCAATGAATCATATCTTTGAGAAAGAAAATTGTTTCCCCATTTCACCCATTTTTTTCTCTAGAAAACTATTTTTTGCCACCCCAAGGCTTTTTAACTCACAATATCCATATAAATGGCAAGCAATGTAGAAAAACTTCAATAAATCAAATTGTTAGGATTATCCCTTATACACTGAGTTGTCGGTCCACCCATCCTACCACACAAACACACCCACATTTTATATCTTGTTTTTTAGCATCTTGGATGTGCAACACTCATGTAAATTTTCTTGTGTGGGCACATGCAGCCAGACTCCGAAACCCAATTGCTTACAGTTCAGTTTGAATGGAATGGTGTTCTGAAATCCCTATCAAGCACTTTGGTTGGAGTGAGCCCAGAGTTTGAAATTGCCTTGTATACTCTCTGTTTCTTCATGGGTGATGAGGACAACCACGTTCAATGAGTCCTTACCCAGTCAATATCAAATGCTATTGTCTTGGACATGACAAAATCGGATCTGTGTTTCCAATTGCCGAATGTTGAATTCCAGGTACAAAATTACATCTCGTAAAGGCTCTCAACATTGTGTATTCTTATCTTGAGAAAACTATTTCTGAAACCTATAGAAACAAGTGGAAACCCTTTGATGTGTTATGGGCCTGTGGATTGTAATATGAAACACGTCATTTTTCAGATTGTTGCCGCTAGTTTGAACTAATAATGACTTTTTACTGACATGCACTCTAAATTTCTTTATTCTGTTACAGCTATTTAGATTGTAAACTCACGACTTCTATTGCTTGGTAGCTTGATATAAAACCCCACAACACTACATAAGCATTGACCAGGTCGTCCCGATGCCATTTCCAGTCAAAGAGATCGATGTCTTTTGAAGAACTTTCTTCCACATCCTTAGCTCAATAAACCTTTAGATGAATTAGCTTCTATAAGTGAAGGATCGATAAGAATTAATCATTATAAAATACTTTCTTCACGACATAGCATTGACCTCTGCCATTTTTGAATCTTCATCGCCAAATGGTCTTGAAACCATTTGTAGATCTAACAGCTCAACAGGTAACTGCCCATTCAGTCCCTTATGCAAGACCGAAGTCAAGAAAGTCATTAGTTGGAAGAAGTCGCCAGCTTGTTAAGTTGGTTGAGAGTCTTAAGTGTTGATATCAATGATATAGGTTGCTTTCACTCTCTAAACGCTCTCTATAAACAAGATTTTTTTTTTCAAAAAAATAACTTAAATAAGCAAAACGGTTTAATTTTTTGTGTAAAACTCTTTTTTTAAAGATTTTCCTCTCCCCTTGCTATAAATCTTGATTACTTAACAAAGCCCAAATGTGGTTTATACTTATTAAGAAAATATAAACCCCCTATCCCTAGTCAAAGATGGGTAACACTGGATTCTTCCAAAGGAATGGGTCATGGAATGCTTTTGGACCTAATAACCCAATAAATGGTTCTATACGCATTCATTCAACTTGATTCGTAGGTCTAATCAATACACATTCACAAAGTACTTCCATATTTCTACTTTTACATGGTTGTATTATTTTTCTTTTGATAAACATTTGACATCTTGAAGATACTAAGAGCGCAAGTTCTATTTGCTGAACTTGTGCACCTTTTTGCCTTCAGCGTTAGCTACATCTGAGGTATTTTGTTTGTCATTTTAATTTTAATTTTCATGTTAAGATAAGTTACTGCAAGTTATTTCTTATGATTAGTCAGGTTGCTCTCTAATTTTTCAGTCCCTCTCCATGAAGGTTGCCTCTGTGGACCCAATGTCTTTTATTTGCTTATATTTTTCATTTTTATTATTTGAAGTTGATGATTATTGTTTTTAACATGAAATTTTAGAAAACAAAGTAGCCTGGTCTTACCATTGCAATTTATGCACCAATCCAGTCCTACTAGGGATGGCAATTTTGCTCCCTCTCGCCGGTGCCTCGACCCACCCCTAGAGGGTCGATTTTTCTCACTTTTAAATGATTTCGGGGTGGTTATGTTACTAGAAATGAAAAAATCAATTCCATTTTGGGGCGGGGGCAATTTTGATGTACCCCGCCCCAATTATATTTATATATATTAGACTTCATGGTGAAACTTAGATTAAATTTATTTTAATTTTTAAACGTGTACTTTTCATATCTTCACCTAAAACTTTTATTGTTTCAGTTGGTACGTATGTGTCTCTGTGTAACGTTAGAATGCGCACACCTGTCCACTTATTACTGTACAGTTGTCCCATTTTTTGAAAATCCCTCCTGCTATTCTTGTCTATAGAATCACACCCTACCCCACGCCATCGCACCCAGAAGAATGTTTAAATAGAGTGATTCGCTAGAGAAATACTTGATGCCATGCACTTTCTTGTTTTTAAGCTATTTTTCATATTCTTCGTAAAATAGAGTGATTGTTGATCTTAAATTATTTTACTTGCTGTTTACCTATAAAAATTTTTCCCAGGTTTTAAATATGTCCAAAATAAATCAAGAGCACTACTTTTTGATTAATGGAGAGGTTTAATTGTAAAAGTGCAAGTGAGGTTATGGAAAATGAAGAAAACATCTCGCATCTCCTTCATTGGGTCTCTCTTAGAGGATAAACATTGTGCAGAATAGGTAGCCAATGAATTTTTTCCCCTTTAATTTCTTATGGTACCTAGTGTGTTGATTTTTATGAACGGTATTGGTTTTTTAGTTAGAGGAATGATTTACTATCGGAGGGCTTTGAAGCTTCAAGATTTCCTTAACATGGCTTCTGAAAGTGGTAACCACAACAAAACTTCTTTTGCAATGTTTCTAGTGATGTGGTTAATCTTTTTTTGGGTGATTATGTGGTGATTATTTTCATTTTGAACATATAGAGATTTTAGAAGGCTACAAGGCAGTTATTGTTCCATCAGAGGAAGAGAAGAAGAGCCAAAGATCACTCTATGTTCAACTAGAGGCTGTGGCTGACATGAAATTCACATATGTTGCTACTTGTCAGAATTATGGAAATCAGAAGCGATGTGAAGATCGTCGTGCGACGGACATTCTAAATTTGATGGTTAAGTATGTTTTCTGTTCCATAAAGTCAACTAACATTTTCTGAATTTCATGTTTGCTACATTTTTCTATTTGTTGTATGGGCCCTGTGTAGTTTTATTTGTTGATGTGAAATATTATATCATGAGAAGGGTACTGCAAGATAGGATTCTCACAGAACCAATTATCCTTTACAATTACACAGAACCAAATCCACTATAATTGTGTTAAATATGGTTTCGCCTGACAAGATCACATCATTAGCATACCTACTCAAATATATTGGTGTTTCAGGTAATGAAGCTGAGGTTGCAAAGGTGGTAAGATTTAATTTCAATGCGAATTTATCTTGACATTCGTTGCCATAGACAATAAATACGGTTGATAAATCATACCCCTGAAAGTGAATGCGTTCGCTATATAAAATGTGATCTGAAAAATCGAGAGTACATTACCCCACAAGTGAATGCATTCGCTTAGGCAATAGTGAATGCATTCACTATACCACTTTAGAAAAGTGAGGTGTTATAGTGAATGCATTTGCTTAGATCTCAGACTTGGGCAATTTCTGAAAATTTCTGACTTTGCACCACCCTTTGCTTGCATGCAACCAATCATTCCCCACTGTGTTTAGCAAGCCATTAGAAGTAGTCCCCCAATAGAATTTATGTTGTTGTCACACTCTCAGTATCAATATGTATGTTTGGTATTATGGATTATATAGATGAAGATCTATGTTTGGTAGTATAATCTAATAGATTGTGTATATGGTGTGGCATGCAGAGATATCCATTTTTGTAAATATGTTTTTGAATATCTATCTTTGGTTTTATAAACAGGCGAATTACAATATCTTGTGTATAGGGTGGTTTAGGAAAATGGTAAAAATATTTAGAGAAGTGTAGATACATCCATCTTTGCAAATAAGTTTTGTTTCAGAAATACTTATAACTCTCCCTAAACTCTTGTTTTTCTAATCATAATATGTTTATTTCACCCTCACTACAACTATCTAAAATTACCATTCTACCACCTCAAAGGAGGCAAATGTGTTTTGGTCTATTTTTATTCGTGTAACTTTGATGGGCCTTTAATTATTTGGTAGTGGTGGCATTGAGATAGGTTTAAAAAACTCAATCATCTCCAAAAGCCTCTCCACACTAGTGCTCCTAGTCATTAAGTTCCTCTTGAAACTAAAATTCCACGACCCCAACAAGTAATCTTGTCTTTGCTTGAAGTTGGTTCTATATGAATTAATGTGTATTTTAAGTTTTTCACTTAGTGGGTCTAAACACTTGTAGAAAAATGATGGTTGAATGTGCCAGAGATGAAGCTCATCCACTGTACATGACCATGTTTGTGTCTAATTGATCAGATCCTAATCTTGTACATTGTTTTTAGATATTGTTGCTTGTCATAAAAGTAACCACATGTCTTCTTAAGTACCCATTTACAAGAGATTTAGAGTAGGGTTGGAATGTTATCTCCATGTAAGTATCATAGTCAATAATTCCTGTCCAAATTAGAGACGACTTGTTCAAAGAATTAGACTTCAATTCTTTTGGGATTTCATATTGAGATGGGAGCAAGTGTATTATGCCGTAGTTCGTTTCCTTTTGTTTGTGCAGGTAATGCGTGAATCGGGTTTGAGCACAAACAATGGCTAGTCCTTTCTATGATTATCTTGAGGGTTGTATGGAACGTAATGGTGATTTTAGAAGTTGTGAGAGAAATAATAGAGTAGAGGGGTGTGACCAACCAAGAATTGATTCCATCACTATTCTACAACTCTTTTTGAGTTCATCCAAGCCAGTGCTTCGTTTTGCTACAGTCCGTACTCTCAATAAGGTTGGTTCTCCTCTCTTTAAATCACAACTAGGTCTTCCGTTTTTTTTTTTCGGTACATATTTCTCTTCAATAATCACATGTCGTCACTTATCATAGAAAATTATAATAACTATATGCTACATATGTAATATATTTTTCAGTTGTTTTTGTTTTGTAATTTGTTTTCCTTTTCTTTTTTTTTGGGTGCAACTTCTAGTATTTTTTGTTAGAAGTACAGCAATACAAGGGTATTGAGCTCCCTAAATATGTGAAGCATTATTGTAAGTATGGAAGCACTAAAAGTGCATGCCAACTAGGCTTACATAGGTTCTTTTGCTAGGTTGGGAAGTTGACGTAGGAATTTGGTTCAAAGATGTCAATACTTGCAACATTTGTTTTAATTCTTCAAGATCATTATCCTCTAGAGGAAGAATTTCAGTCTACACAACTAGCATTCCAAACTAGGGTAATAGAAAATGAATTTCTTTTCAAAGATCGTACAACTGATTCCTATATTTTCGGTTCCACCAACTTCGTCGAGGATGGTAGATCTAAACTTGAATAAAAAATCTATGGTTACAAATCAATCGATTTTGTCTTTGAAGCTCTCTACTTCATCCAATCAACAACGACAATGACAATTAGTGTTGCTAGAAGAAGAAGATCTGATTTGGGTTTTATACGTTTTGAGTTCGGATTTTGAATTTAGGAGTTTTAGTATTCGAATTTAAGGGGGTAGAGAGGTGTTGGGGTTACATTTTAAGGTTATGGTTGGTGTCATCTTGGTCGAGATTTTATTAGTCCTTAGTGGATTTGTCAAGGTTGTTTTGGAAAATTAACTTCATTTTAAAGTTGGGACTAGAAATCGGGTCAAAACAATGTGAGGGTAGTGAGTTGTCATATTCAATCTTTTAGATTTAAAAAATTCATAGTTGTTCAAGTGAGTTGATTTGATAATGTTATTAATGGGAAAGGTTGAATTTGTTTAATTAGTGCAAAATCTCAAATAAACTTACTAACAACATATGCACTAGAAGTCCTTGAACATTAAAAATTGCTAAGGAGGTATTATTAGTTTTAGTTAGATAAGAATTTCCTAAAATTTGTCTTTTTTTAAGAATTGGAAAACCTTAGATTGTTTGTATAATTTATAAGGTTCGTATGTTTCTTGTGAATTATTTCATTTGTTCGAGAAATGCAAGTTTTTTAGTTGAAAATGTTATTGTGATAGTTATTTGGGTTTGATTATGGTTTGTCTTTTCATTTTTTAATGTTTCTTCTCGAAAATGGGGTCTTCAATTAGATTTTGTGTTTTAGATTCATCATTTACATTATTTTTTGGTTTTAAGACTGAAATTTTGAATTTAATTTTTTCTAGTGATTTGGGTTTTGACAAATTGATTTTGTAGGTTTGGATTTCTGACGGTGGAGGATGAGGATGCTTTGGAACAGTTAAATTTCTTCTAGATTTGTTAGGATTACTTGTCAATTTTTAATTTTTATCTGGGAAGGCCCAGATTGTAATAGATTTAAGGAAGGAGGACAGTGAGACGTAACTGTCTCGGCCCCTCGGGTTCGTATATCGAAATTGGTGTCGGTGGCCTGAGTCAATTCAATCATCCTTCGTCTAGAACGGGAGGTTAGTTATTTCACCACGAATCCATTGTAAGTGGGTTCCTTTTTTTGCTTGCTTGTATGTGTTCCCAATTTTCACACTTTAGACGTATCACTTTTACATAAAAAGGGCATTCCTACGGGGACACACGATAAGATAAGGATTAAATTTTATCATTGATTCCTTGCCCTTTTATGATTAAAAATTGACTCACATAAAATGTCCAATGTCTCAAATTAATTAAAATTCAATAGACTAAAAATCGTAAGGTGATGTTATTGTTTAGTAGATATTAATAATTGGTATGTGATGTGGTTAGTTGGTAGATATTAGTGCTTCGTTATTAATGTATAATAATTGTTTTAAAATTATGGTTAGTGGTAGACTGCTTATAATAGGAGGTAATTTTTACAAAGGGTTTATGCCTTGAGGCATGCTTTATTATGCAATGAGTCTTACATCTCAATAGCTTCAACATAACCAAAAATTGTGGGTCAATTTTTTTTATTTTCTTATTTAATTTTACACAAATACCCTCTCAATGTCTCTTATTTACATAATCCTACTAAATAGAAGTATTTTTTCTATTCAAGAGATCTCTTAAAATCCCTCTTTAAAATATTAAAATTTTTCTATACCAAAATTTCTTTTTAGAGGCTTCAATATTCATCGAATTCGAATCCATTGATTCCTACAACTTTCTTATGAAGATTGTCATCAAATAGAACCAAGAAATTAAGTTTAGTTTTTAGTAGATAGTTGTTAATAGTTAGTGTGTAATGTAGTTAGTTGGTAGATGAGGGCTTCATTATTAGTGTGTAATGGTTTTAAAATTATAGTTAGAGGTAGATTGTTTATGGTAAGAGGTAATTTTTACAAAGGGTTTATGCCTTGAGACTTATGCGTAATGCCTCACGCTTCATTATGCAATGAGCCTTACACAATAGGTTCAACATAACCCAAAATCGTGGGTCAATTTTTTTTATTTTTTTATTTTATTTTACACAAATACCCTCTCAATGTCTCTTATTTACATAATCATACTAAAAAGAAGTGTTTTTTGTATTCAAGAGATATCTCAAAATCTCATTTTAAAACCTTAAAATCTATCTATACCAAAATTTCTTCTTAGAGGCTTTAATATTTATCGAATTTGAATCCATTGTTTCCTACAACTTTCTAACGAAGATTGTCATCAAATATAACCAAGAAATCAAGGATCCACTAAGGTTTTGAGGTATGTAATATTTCTATGTATATTCTTGAATTTTTTACCTATATATATTTTTTTAATTCATAATTCTCTCTTGTTTTTGTGTTTTATTCTACCTATTTCTTTGTTTGTTGTTTATTTGATGTTTGATATTTTATAAGGGATGATACATCCTACATTTTTAATGTTTAATTTTTATTTAATGCTTTAAAGGTTTTACTTGTTTTTCTATTATTAATGATACATCCAACATTTTTAATGTTTAAAAAATTGTTTGGAGGTGCATAAGCCTTACTTTTTGTAATTGATTAAGTGGTGCAAGAATCCAATTCTTTTGCTTTGAAGGTTTTACTTGTTTTTCTATTTTTAATGATACATCCAACATTTTTAATGTTTAAAAAATCGTTTGGAAGTGCATAAGCCTTACTTTTTGATTAGGTGGTGCAAGAATCCAATTCTTTTGGGATTGGTTTAGTGTTGTCAAATTAGATTTTGTAGAAACTGTTTTATTAGTGCAAAAATTTAGACTTTTGGATCTGTTTTAGTGAGTTTAGAGGTAAGTATTTAGTGGTTATTGTGTATTGTTATTACTATTTAGTTGGTAGTCGTTAATAGTTAGTGCGAAATGTAGTTAGTTGGTAAATGTAAGTGTTTCGTTTGGTTAGTAATTAATAGTTGTTTTTACAATTTAGTAGATAGTTGTTAATAGTTAGTGTGTAATGTGGTTAGTTGGTAGATATTAGTGCTTCGTTGTTAATTTGTAATAATGATTTTAAAATTAATGGTTAGTAGTAGATTGTTTATAATAAGAGGTTTTTACAAAGGGTTTATGCCTTGAGGCTGATGCCTCTTGAATTTCTTTACCTATTTTTTTATATAGAAAAACTCATTTTTTTTTCTTTTTTGTGTTTGATTCTTTTATTTTTTGTTTTAATTATTTTCTAGTTTATAATAGGATCTAAAATACTATTCTTAGACCAAGAGTAGTTGTTTATTTGATGTTTGATACTTTACGAGTGATGATAATGTTTAATTTTTATTTAATGCTTTGAAGGTTTTACTTGTTTTTTATATTTTTAATGATACATCCTACATTTTTAATGTTTAAAAAATCGTTTGGAGGTGTATAAGCCTTACTTTTTGTAATTGGTTAGGTGGTGTAAGATTCCAATTCTTTTGGGATTGGTTTAGTATTGCCAAATTAGATTTTGTAGAAATTATTTTATTAGTGCAAAAATTTAGACTTTTTGATCTGTTTTAGTGAGTTTAGATTTCAACTATTTTGTGTGACAAGAAAATTAGATTTCGTGTCATGGGTAATTATATATATATAGAGGTAAGTATAATAAGGTCTAAAATACTATTTCTAGGCCTGTAGTAGTTGTTTATTTGATGTTTGATACTATTTTTATTTGATGCTTTGAAGGTTTTACTTGTTTTTATATTTTTAATGATACATCCTACATTTTTAATGTTTAAAAAATCGTTTGGAGGTGTATAAGCCTTACTTTTTGTAATTGGTTAGGTGGTGCGAGAATCAATTTTTTTTTGGATTGGTTTAGTGTTGCCAAATTAAATTTTGTAGCAACTATTTTACTAACGCAAAAATTTAGATTTTTGGATATATTTTAGTGAGTTTAGATTTTGTGACTGTTTTGTGTGACACAAAATTTAGATTTCATTTGTCATGGGTAATTATATTTATATATATAGTCATTAATAGTTAGTGCAAAATGTACTTAGTTGGTAGATGTAAGTGTTTCATTTGATTTGTAATTAATAGTTTTATTAGATGTTATTGCTTAGTAGATAGTTGTTAATGTGTAATATGGTTAGTTGGTAGATATTAGTGTTTTGTTATTAGTGTGTAATAATCGTTTTAAAATTATGGTTAGAAGGGTTTATGCCTTGAGGCGTACGCCTCATGCCTCACGCTTCATTATGCAATGAGCCTTACACCTCAATAGGTTTAACATAACCCAAAATCATGGGTCAATTTTTTTTATTTTCTTGTTTAATTTTACACAAATACCCTCCCAATGTCTCTTATTTACATAACCGTACTAAATAGAAGTGTATTTTGTTTGTTTATATGTATTCTCAATTTTCACACTTATCACTTTTACATAAAAAGGGCATTCCTATAGGGAGGACACACGATAAGATAAGGATAAGATTTTATCATTGATTCCTTGCCCTTTTAGGATTAAAAATTGACTCATGCCTCACGCTTCATTATGCAATGAGCCTTACACCTCAATAGGATTAAAAATTGACTCACATAAAATGTCCAATGTCTCAAATTAATTAAAACTCAGTAGACTAAAAATCATGGGGTGATGTTATTGTTTAGTAGATATAGTTGGTATGTGATGTGGTTAGTTGGTAGATATTAGTGCTTCGTTATTAGTGTGTAATAATTGTTTTAAAATTATGGTTAGAGGTAGATTGTTTATAATAGGAGGTAATTTTTACAAAGGGTTTATGCTTTGAGGCATGCTTTATTATGCAATGAGTCTTACATCTCAATAGCTTCAACATAACCAAAAATCATGGGTCAATTTTTTTTTATTTTCTTATTTAATTTTACACAAATACCCTTCCAATGTCTCTTATTTACATAATCCTACTAAATAGAAGTATTTTTTCTATTCAAGAGATCTCTTAAAATCCCTCTTTAAAACCTTAAAATTTTCCTATATCAAAATTTCTTTTTAGAGGCTTCAATATTCATCGAATTCGAATCCATTGGTTTCTACAACTTTCTTATGAAGATTGTGATCAAATAGAACTAAGTAATCAAGTTATTAGTTTTCAGTAGATAGTCGTTAATAGTTAGTGTGTAATGTGATTAGTTGGTAGATGAGGGCTTCATTATTAGTGTGTAATAATGGTTTTAAAATTATGGTTAGAGGTAGATTGTTTATGGTAAGAGGTAATTTTTACAAAGGGTTTATGCCTTGAGGCTTATGCGTAATGCCTCACGCGTCATTATACAATGAGCCTTACACAATAGGTTCAACATAACCCAAAATCGTGGGACAATTTTTTTTTTTTCTTATTTTATTTTACACAAATACCTTCTCAATGTCTCTTATTTACATAATCATACTAAAAAGAAGTGTTTTTTGTATTCAAGAGATCTCTCAAAATCTCACTTTAAAACCTTAAAATCTATCTATACCAAAATTTCTTCTTAGAGGCTTTAATATTTATCGAATTTGAACCCATTGTTTCCTACAACTTTCTCACAAATATTGTCATCAAATATAACCAAGAAATCAAGGATCCACTAAGGTTTTGAGGTATGTAATTTTTTTATGTATATTCTTGAATTTTGTACCTATATTTTTTTTCAAAAACTTATATTTCTCTCTTGTTTTTGTGTTTGATTCTTTTATTTTTTAGTTTTATTCTACCTATTTTTTTGTTTGTTGTTTATTTAATGTTTGATACATTATAAGGGATGATACATCCTACATTTTTAATGTTTAATTTTTATTTAATGCTTTAAAGGTTTTACTTGTTTTTCTATTTTTAATGATACATCCAACATTTTTAATGTTTAAAAAATCGTTTGGAGGTGCATAAGCCTTACAAAATTAAGTGGTGCAAGAATCCAATTCTTTTGCTTTGAAGGTTTTATTTGTTTTTCTATTTTTAATGATACATCTAACATTTTTAATGTTTAAAAAATCGTTTGGAGGTGCATAAGTCTTACTTTTTGATTAGGTGGTGCAAGAATCCAATTTTTTTGGGATTGGTTTAGTGTTGCCAAATTAGATTTTGTAGAAACTGTTTTACTAGTGCAAAAATTTAGACTTTTGGATCTGTTTTAGTGAGTTTAGAGGTAAGTATTTAGTGGTTATTGTGCATTATTATTATTATTATGTAGTTAATAGTTAGTGCGAAATGTAGTTAGTTGGTAAATGTAAGTGTTTCGTTTGGTTATTAATTAATAGTTGTTTTTACAATTTAGTAGATTGTCATTAATAGTTGTTTATAATTAGTTATTAGATGTTATTGTTTAGTAGATAGTCGTTAATAGTTAGTGTGTAATGTGGTTAGTTGGTAGATATTAGTACTTCGTTATTAGTGTGCAATAATGATTTTAAAATTATGGTTAGGGGTAGATTGTTTATAATAAGTGGTTTTTACAAAGGATTTATGCCTTGAGGCTTACGCCTTTTGAATTTTTTTATATAGAAAAACTCTTTTTTTTTTTTTTTTTTTTTTTGTATTTAATTCTTTTATTTTTTATTTTAATTATTCTCTAGTTTATAATAGGATCTAAAATACTATTCCTAGGCCTAGAGTATTTGTTTATTTGATGTTTGATACTCTATGAGTGATGATACATTCTACATTTTTAATGTTTAATTTTTATTTGATGCTTTGAAGGTTTTACTTGTTTTTATATTTTTAATGATACATCCTACATTTTTAATGTTTAAAAAATCATTTGGAGGTGTATAAGCCTTGCTTTTTGTAATTGGTTAGGTGGTGTAAGAATCCAATTCTTTTGGGATTGGTTTAGTGTTGTCAAATTAGATTTTGTAGAAATTGTTTTATTAGTGCAAAAATTTAGACTTTTTGATATGTTTTAGTGAGTTTAGGTTTCGACTATTTTGTGTGACACGAAAATTAGATTTCCTGTCACGAGTAATTATATATATATATAGGTAAGTATAATAAGGTCTAAAATACTATTTCTAGGCCTGGAGTAGTTGTTTGTTTGATGTTTGATACTCTATGAGTGATGATACATCCTACATTTTTAATGTTTAATTTTTATTTGATGCTTTGAAGGTTTTACTTGTTTTTATATTTTTAATGTTAAAAAATCGTTTGGAGGTGTATAAGCCTTACTTTTTGTAATTGGTTAGGTGTTACAAGAATCCATTTTTTTTTTGGGATTGGTTTAGTGTTGCCAAATTAAATTTTGTGGAAACTATTTTACTAGCGCAAAAATTTAGATTTTTGGATATATTTTAGTGAGTTTAGATTTTGTGACTGTTTTGTGTGACACGAAATTTAGATTTCGATTTTTGTCACGGGTAATTATATTTATATATATAGTCATTAATATTTATAAGTTGCTGTCCAAGTTTTCCTGTAGGAATTTCTTGTAACAAACTTGTCTGTGGTTCGGTATGAAACATCACGAGAGTCTGAAATTGGATAGCTAGTTGATTCCTTTGCGGATGTAGTAAAATTTCATATCCTGCCGTATCAACAACTAACTTGAATTGATCTAGACTATCTAGGCTTGTGGTATAACCTGGGATTGTTTGAAAATAGGCTACATTATCTTGTAATCTAACACTTGGCTTGTTATCTATAGGGTATTCAGGATTATCCTGGGCTCCTACAGCTTCTTTAATGGCTCGTATTAAAATAAGATCTAATTTTTTGTCTAAGAACATAAGATATATTCCTTGCTTTCCTTCTAAAGCTTCATTCCTAGAAATTATCCTTTTTTCTAGTTTGGGTAGATCTGGTTGAAAACTTAGCATATGATATATTGACTCTGTCAAGTTATCTGGGATGTCTTGTTCTATTTTGGCTATTAATCATCTTTCTATATTATTCCCTCCATCTTCTATCCTAGAATTAGTGGAATAATGTCGGGCCTCTAATGTCTTCTTGTTGATATAGTAAAGAATTAAGTTCTTTGAATGATTTTATTATCATTTCAAAAATCCATCTAAGTCTATTAGAAATGTGATTTCTTTGTTGACTTAGCATTTTAATATTTACTAATTCATTTTTCCTTATGAATTTTAATTCTATGCATGACTCTGGGTTATACCATACTCTTGCATTAGGAAGTAGGTAGTCTTCTATGGTCTCAAGCTTTTCTGTTTTTAAGAACCATTGATAGATTCTTGGGATTGAACATAATCTTAGTGTATTAGATATATCTAACCTTTGGTTTTGCTGTCTATAGAATTTATGGCTTGAATATGTATGTTAAACATTTTCAAACCTTTGTCATATTCTTCATCCATATCTGCTTCAAATAGATAGGTGTATCTAACGTTGTTGAAATCATAGTATTGATACTGATATGCTTTTTCATTTAGAAGTGCCATTCTAAAATGGAAGATTGCTGAACTATGCAATCCTAGACTAACTATCTTTCTCTCTTCGTCTTTAAATAACTGCCTTTGAGCATACTTAACTATTTTTTTGACTCTGGCTTGAGTCTCATGCCTTGGGATGGTATTCATGTTTTTTAAAAAAATTCGATCCAGTCCGGACTCGTCTTCCTTGCCGAAAATGGCAAAAAATAGGAAGATATGCCCGGGCGACCGTTCCCGTCGAAAACTCAAAATTTCTTACGTTTTTATAAACACCCGTATCTCACTCTCTGCTCAACTGGTTGATTAGTAGAACATACCCACTCGTCCGTACGGATGTTAGCTACGTCCCTCAGGCCGGGATCCTTTTCGAAAAACGTGATTTCCGTGGGGGTACACCTTTTTCTGGGTAAGACACGTGCGTGTTCAAATGGTCGTATCTCATCGTTCGTCTTTCAGTTTTTAACGAAATTTATGTCCAATCAACCGTATCAAAAATTTCTACGTTTCCCGAGTAGAAAGATTCCCGGTCCAGACTCGTCTTCCTTACCGAAAATGGCAAAAAACGGGAAGTTCCGCCCGGGCGACCGTTCTCGTCGAAAACTCAAAATTTCTGATTTTTTTAAACGCTCGTATCTCATTCTCCGCTTGACTCGAAAAATCCGTAGCGCATACCCACTCGTCCGTACGGATGTTAGCTACGTTACCATATTCCCGGATTTAATCCCGCAGGTCGGGATCCTTTCCGAAGAAAGTGATTTCCGTGGGGGTACACCATTTTAAGAAAAAGATATGCGCGCATTCAAATGGTCGTATCTCATGGCCCGTATTTCGGTTTTTAACGTAATCCACATCCAATCGTCCGTATCGAAAATTTAAACATTTTCCGAGTAAAAAGATTCCTGTTTCGCTTTGGCGTTCCTTGCCGAAAATGGCAAACAACAGGAAGCTCCATACGGGTGATCGTTCCCGTCGAAAACTCGAAATTTCTGATATTTTTTCAAACGCTCGTATCTCACTCTCCGCTCGACTCGAAAAATCCGTAGTGCATACCCACTCGTCCGTACGGATGTTAGCTACGTCACCATATTCTCAGATTTCATCCCGCAGGCCGGGATCCTTTTCGAAGAAGGTGATTTCCGTAGGGGTACACCTTTTTCAGAAAAAGACACGTGCGCATTCAAATGGTCGTATCTCATGGCCCGTATTTTGGTTTTTAACGTAATCCATGCCCAATCGTCCGTATCAAAAATTTTAACATTTTCCGAGTAGAAAGATTCTTATTTCGGATTGGCGTTCCTTGCCGAAAATGGCAAACAAAGGGAAGCTCCGTACGGGCGACCGTTCCCGTGGAAAACTCGAAATTTTTGACGTTTTTTCAAACGCCCGTATCTCACTCTCCGCTCGACTCGAAAAATCCGTAGCACATACCCACTCGTCCGTACGGATATTAGCTACGTCACCATATTCCCGGATTTCATCCCGCAGGCCGAGATCCTTTCCGATGAAGGTGATTTCCGTGGGGGTACACCTTTTTTAGAAAAAGACACGTGCGAGTTCAAATGGTCGTATCTCATGGCCTGTATTTCGGCTTTTAACGTAATCCATGTCCAATTGTCCGTATCGAAAATTTTAAAATTTTTCGAGTAGAAAGATTCCTGTTTCGGAATGGCGTTCCTTGCCGAAAATGGCAAACTATGGGAAACTTCGTACGGGCGACCATTCCGGTCGAAAACACAAAATTTCTGACGTTTTTTCAAACGCCCGTATCTCACTCTCCGCTCGACTCGAAAAATCCATAGCGCGTACCCACTCGTTCGTACGGATGTTAGCTACGTCACCGTTTTTCCGGATTTTATCCCGCAGGCCGGGATCCTTTCCGAAGAAGGTGATTTCCGTGGGGGTACACCTTTTTCAAAAAAAGACACGTGCGCGTTCAAATGGTCGTATCTCATGCTCGTATTTCGGTTTTTAACGTAATCCATGCCCAATCGTCCGTATAAAAAATTTTAACATTTTCTGATTAGAAAGATTCCTATTTCAGATTGGCGTTCCTTGCCGAAAATGGCAAACAACGGGAAGCTCCGTACGGGTGACCGTTCCCGTCGAAAACTCGAAATTTCTAACGTTTTTTCAAACGTCCGTATCTCACTCTCCGCTCGAATCGAAAAACCTGTAGTGCATACCCACTCGTCCGTACGGATGTTAGCTACGGGTGCGATTGATTGCGCTTCCAAACGCAAATTTACCGGCGTTTGCGTCAAAACGCGGGATTTTAATTTTTTTTGAGTGTTTGATACAACGTTAAAACGCAGCGTTTTGATGTTTTAAACGCAATTTTACCATTTTTACCGCTGTTTTGAAAAGCGGGATAGAGGAGCTTTGCGCAATCACGTTAAAACGAGATGATATGAAAAGACCGTTATGCCCTTCCACTTTTTTGTTATTTACATCCCTATCCGCGATTTTAACCTCATTCACATTTACCATTCGATTTCACAGCCGACTGATCTCATTGAAGACGACGACCAGCCGACCGATCTCATCGACGACGACGACCACCGAATCGCCGATCTAACTCTTTGACGACGACGACGACGCCGGTAACTTTGTTCAAACGAAACCCATCGACGACGACGCCGGTATCTTTGTTCAAACGAAACCCATCGACGACGACAACGCTAGCTTCGGTCAAACGAAACCCACCGACTTGAAAAACCCACCGTCGATCGACACCATCATCTCTGTGAGCTCTCTCTCTCTCTATCTCATCGATTTCACTATCTATTTTTGACGAAATTGCTTATTAACAGAAATTTTTCTGTTAGGTTGTAATTTTTTGGTTGATTTTTATTAAAATAAATTTTTGTTAGAAATATTTGTGAATGATTGTTGTCCATTAACGCCTCTTAGAAATTTTTTTGTTAGAAATTGCATCGATTAATGCCTTTTAGAAATTTTTGTTAGAAACAAGCAATATTTGTTACGAAAGAAGAAAACATTTGGGATATTGAAATTGATTGGGCCTTTACAACGTTGGGATTTCAGCTTTGGGGATTGGAAATTTCTCCCCAATTCAATGAGAGTAATAGCTCACCTTAGAAAAAATTTCAGCTTTGGGGAGGATTTTCATGAATGGCGAGATCATGCCATGTCCACAGCTTTAGAAAAAATTTCAGCTTTAATTTCAAAGCTTTTTTATTATTCTTTATGCTCATAATGCCTACGCCTATATGTTTATGTCATCCAATGACTAAGTGCCATGTTGACTAATACTACTATCTTTTAACCAATGAGATCATGCCATGTGGACTGTTGTAACTTTGTCATACATTTGTAGCTCATCCTACATTAGGAATCGAACTTATCTAATATTTTGATCCAACATTTATGGATTCTTTTATTCCAATACAATCCAACTGCAACAAGGATTGTAATATAATTAAACTTGAGGCTGCAAATGCTCCTTGTAAAGAGATTCCATTTTATAATATTTTTAATTATTAAAATATATTGACTTTTTAATATTTTTACTAATAATATGAAGTAGTGTTCATCGGCCAACTAGATCATTTATTAGCTAATGTGTCTTAATTAGTGGTTGTCTTTGGAGTTCTTTCCCTGTGTTTTACGTGTCTTGTTGTGCGTAACTTGATATCGGAAGGTTTTTTTACTTTATTTACTGTTTTCTTCTCTCTCTATCTCTCTGTTTTTGTCTTTCTCTATTTTTATAAAGGTAGTGTGGTGTAGTGTGATTTATACAAATTGAGGGACTACGTGGAATTCACAGAGTCTCATTTTTTTTAATTAATAAAGGTCTTAATTTTACATTGGTAAGGAAATTATCATTTTGCCCTTTTTTTTTAACCTTTATAATTCTTCTGATCTAAGAAAGGTTGTTTACTTGAAAGTCAATGGAGTAAGGATAGGATGAACCTAAAACTAGTAGTTATAACTTATGGGTTATATGTATCACATTCATATTTTGTGGTCCATACTCCCTAACACCAAATAAATATAGCAAATTAAATTGATGGCACACTTTGACTTCAAGATGTTGAAGCAGCCGCTACTACACCGTCCAAAATTTAAAAAAATATTTTTCTTGACTAATAGCCATGAAAGAAGTCATGTTTTGCTCGGAGACTCTCAGTGCTTGCCATGTCAACCATATAGAAGTAGTTTTGTATTGTTATAAATCACAGTGCCATTCAATCCACGTGGGTACATGTGATTGGTGGATCCCAGATTTGAGCAAATGAAATTATTACACCTGTCTTGCATTTACATAATTTTAAAAGTTAAAAAAAAAATTCTGCCTTTTGTTATGTTAGTAAAGCTAGCTTAACTCAAAAGAAAAGAAAAGAAAAATGCTACCATAGTTCATTTCCAATTCTGCCTTTTGTTACAATCTCATTTTTCACAAAGATGATCAATTTCCGAATAGGTAGATCTTTCGAGCTGTTGCTAGACTGATTAACAAGCAAGAAGCAACCAATTGTGCCAAACTTTGACTCAAAATTCTAATGGTCTCATGCACGATGAATCTATTTATTAGAAAAACCAACTAGTTTTGTTGAGGACACTGTTTACTCAATTAGTAATTGGCCTCCATATGGACCTAGAATATGACAAGTTGCAATCCATAGACCATATGAATCATCTATTTAAAAAACACATGACCATGTTGTTCTAAACATTAGTATTGTTATCCAAACTCTGTTAGAAACAAGCAAATTTTGTTAGAAATTGCATTTATTTGAAAAAATAACTTGGTTTTACTTATTTTAATTATGTCGATGAGAGTTATATAAATTTTTTATTTTTCAAAACTAATCTAAAGGGGTTTAAGAGATCATTTTCAAACTATGGCCACTAGTTATACCCAAAAATAAGCTTACTTTCTAGATTGAAGAGCAAGAAGCTTTACTAGTGTAATCAGCAAAATCCTAATATGGATTGAGAATTTCTCAAGTATATATCTTTCTCCTTCCATATGTTAAAAAAAAAATTATGATTGATTGTACATGTTTAATTTGAGTGCGAGTTATTCTAAGTTCTCCTTCTTTAAATTGTAGATTTTCTTACATTTATTGTATGTATCGTTCATGCACTAGTAGAGCTAAACCAATTCCCTGTGTATTGGATCCAAACCACAATTGGTTTTTCTTATAATATATATGTCTTCTCTAGAGTCCAACGTTGTTGGATAATGTTGAAGTATCTTGTTGGATAATGGTTTTGTTATAGAAGGATGAGCTCTTCCAACCCCCAAAGGATAAGGCATGGATGATGTATGAACTCTTCTAACCCCTTGGGATAAGGCTTTGAATCTGTTATTTGAATCTTGTATTGATACACATTGACTTGTTCTTTGGTACATGGATTAAACTTTCTTCTTAGTAATTTTAAAATTCAATGCAATCTGTTTCTAAGTTCAGTATGGTTTTAAACAATTGAAATCCAATTGTTTCACTCTCATTATCTCAATGACTACCGTGAGACTGAGAATACACACACACACACACAACACACATACAACAATTACTGTGTTTTGTATAGTCAAAGATTGAGAACACAGGGCTCCCTCACCGTGGGACTGAGAACTGTGCATTCTTCCGGCTATCTATATGATAACCTGACATTGCCTCCTGGTTTCTCTCTTTGATTATACACTGTGCAAAAATTGTAGGTTGAGATGGTGTAAATAATTTACATGATTAATAGAAATAGACCATTTAATATTCTGTTCTACTGTCGTCTCTTGTTATTACCATTGGCAGATGGAAGATAACAATTCAAAGAATGCAAAAGCAGATTGGACACCCAAACAACATGAAGTTTGGGTCGAGATTTGCTATGAATTAGTTAAGAAGGGGAGGAGACCGCACAAAGTGCTTGACAAGACCGGTTATGATTTCTTAGTTAAGGAGTTTAATAAGAGAACTAATGTTTATTACGATAGAGGACAAATGAAGAACAAGTGGGATAGACAAAAAGGCATTTGGGGACGTTGGAATAAGATTTGCACGAATACTGGCGTCTCTTATGATGTTGATAATGGCATATTAGATGCAAGTGATGAGTGGTGGGATGGGTGGTTAGAGGTACATTTCTTGTTAATTTTTCATTTTATTTATTTTAAGATTTTTGTCTATCCCACTTGTTGTAAAATAGGGTTTTTTATTTTTTATAGCATCATCCAAAAGATGCAATATTTCGAAAGCAACCTCTGAAGTTTGCGAAACAATTGGATTTCATCTTTGGAGGGACATATGCCACTGGTAGCCGGATGTGGTCACCTGCATCTGGTACAATGCCATCTGCATCACTACCTCAGGATGAGAATCTAGATGAGGATGATCTAGATGATGTCATGCCAACCCAGCATCCAGAGTCTCAGACACCTCTACAGGAGACTCCTGATGATGCTGATGAGTTTGAGGATGATGCTACTCCTATTGTACCCTCACCCACAACCCACGTTCGACGCAGAAGTGGAGATACTCTACTACCTCAAAGTCGTAGGCAGAAGACGACCACTGCTAGGCAAATTGGCCAGTCATTGGAGATGCTCGCAAATGCAGTCCAGAGTCAGATATCCGCTTCTACCAATCCCACTGTAATTAAGAAAGGCAGTATTCAAGAGTCAATCGAGCTCTTAGACCAGCTACCAAATGTACCTACCAATAGTGATCTCTATCGTTATGCATTGAAGATGTTTATAAAAAACAAACAATTCAGAGAGGTTTTTTGTGCATTACGATCAGCAGATGTTCGTCTTGAGTGGTTGAATGGCGAGATGTCTGATTTTATGGCTGGAAAAGGCATTTAGACTTGTTTTATATGTAACTAAAATATTTTTTTGGGTTTTATGATGCACTTATAGAGTGCAATATACATTGGTTATTTTTGGCTGTTAGATGGATATTGTACATATTATATTTTTGGCTGTTAGATGGATATTGTATATATTATATTTTTGGCTGTTAGATGGATATTGTGATTAATATTTCTATTAGATGGATATTTTTATTTGTTGTTAGATAGATATATACTACTAATATGAATTCATAAGCAGGTCATGGATTCAGATGTTGATACGATGAATACTATCGATTCAGCTGATACGGCTGATACTATCGATTCAAATGATGATTCCACCAATACTGTCGACTCAAGTGTTTTAAGTATGACCGCTACAGGAGGCGTCCTAGGTTCTTCATTTTATTACGAGAATTTTTTACATAGGGAGCCACATAATAATAGTCAGTTAAAGGGGATTGATTTTGTGCGGGAGACACTGGATGATAATCGTGCGACGTGTCATTCATTATTTAGAATGGAACGACACGTATTTCTGAATCTGTGTAGTCTTTTGGAAGTTCGAGGTCTATTGAAGATGGAACGCTACATTACTATTCAAGAACAACTAGCGATGTTTTTATTGATAGTAGGACATAATCAAGGACAAAGATTAGTTGCAAATAGTTTTGATCACTCTGTTCATTCAGTTAGTAAGTATTTCAACAAAGTTCTTTTGGGTATGGTGAACTTATCAATGTCCTTAATTGTACCTCCCGACCTCAATGAAGTCTCTTCGCACATCCGTAACAATCCTCGTTTTTGGCCATATTTTAAGGTTATATATATATATATATATATATATATGAAAAATACTTGTTTCATTAATGTTTATATATTAATATACCTTAAAAATATGTAGGATTGTATTGGAGCGATAGACGGGACGCATGTTAGTGCATTTGTACCAATAGCGGAACAAATACGATATCGAGGACATAAGGGACTCACACAAAATGTAATGGCAACATGTTCGTTTGACATGTTGTTCACTCATGTGGTGGTTGGTTGGGAAGGGTCAGCTAATGATTCACGTGTCTTCCTTGAGACATTGAATACTCCCAGTTTAAATTTTCCGTATCCTCCACCAGGTCTGTATTTAAAATTTTTCAATTATATCTGTTTATATATAATCTTAGAAATTAATATATTTTTTTGGATAATAGGTAAATATTATTTGGTAGATGCTGGGTACCCACTCATGGATGGTTATCTCGCACCTTATCGAGGTGTTCGATACCATCTACAAGACTATAGGAGATCACGGGCAAATGGTCGAAATGAATTATTCAATCATTTACATTCTTCACTTCGGAACGTGATTGAACGAACCTTTGGGGTTTTAAAAGCAAAATGGCCAATCTTGAAGTTGATGCGTTCATATAATTTGGACAAACAACGAAACATTGTTATTGCATGCATGACATTGCATAATTTTATCAGAAAACATGCTATCGTCGATGAAGAATTTGCTCGATTCGAAGAAGAAGGATCAACCGGAGTAGAAGAAGAGGGCATCACTAATCAAGAGTATCCAGTTCCCCCATTAGTAGGTCGTCAGAGTCAACAAACAATGAAAATACATAGAGATTTAATAGCTGATGCCATTTTTACTGGCAATCATTGATGTATTTTCATATTCTGTTGGATAATTTTGTATTGTAATTATAAATACTGTTAAACAATGTTGGAAAAAAGATTATAATGTTTTTAAGTATATTTCGAAGATTCTATACTTATTTATTTATTGTCTTTGTGTATGATGAATAGCATTGATGGCAAACTATACGTATCCACCATGTTGTTCATGTGGTCGAGTGATGACATTAGTCACAGCTAAAACAAAAGAAAATTATGGGAGGATGTTTTATAGGTGTCCATCTTGGCAGGTAATATAATATTGATATTAATGTTGGGTGCGTATTTGTATTTGATGACATTGATATTAATTCATATGTTATTTTACTTTATAGAGACATGCAGGGTCTTTTCTGTGGGTAGATGAAGTTGACATTATCAATGATAATGTTCCTCAAGATAAAGTAACAGAGTCAAACAAGAAGAATGAAAAATATATTTTGTATGCATTTGTTGGATGTATATTTTTTATGTTTTTATTTATTTCAGTTTTACTTATTATATTAACTATGATTATTATGTTTAAATGATGTCAGAATCTAAATGTGGTGGTTGTGGATGTGTTATGTATATACGATGTAATGTGGATGTGCTATGTAAAATGTGAAATTTGGATTGAATTATGCAGGTATTTTGTTTATCAGGAAAATTTTATATGTTCAATTTTAAGAGGAGATGCTGTCGAAATTTTTATAGAATTTTATTATATTTATCTATATTTAGTGTAATTATATATTTATAGGGGTATTTTAGTAATTTTGATGCATTCTGCGTACATTATGTTGGATTGTGTATTATGCAGGTATTGTGTTTATCAGGAAAATTTTATATGTCTATTTTTAAGAGGAGATGCTGCCGAAATTTCTATAGAATTATAAGTTTTTCTATAATTTTTTTTAGAATTATAAATATTTTAAAATTAAAATAATTATTTTTTTAATTTTTTATATAATTTTATTATATTTATATATATATTTAGTGTAATTATATATGTATAGGGGTATTCTGGCAATTTTATGCATTCTGGTTGCATTATCAACCTTAAGGGCATTCTGGTCATTTTACCCTACTACAGCAGATTTTAGAAGCTGTATCAAACAGTCCACAGTCAGATTCTAGTCAACAGCACAGCAGTTTTAAAAAGCTCTATCAAACAAGTTTTTCAGCTTTTCAGATTCTGACAGCAGAATCAGACAGCAGATTCAGACAGCAGAAGCTGACAGCAGTTTTAAGAAGCTGAATCAATCGCCCCCTACGTCACCATATTCTCGGATTTCATCCCGCAGGCCGGGATCCTTTTCGAAGAAGGTGATTTCCGTAGGGGTACACCTTTTTCAGAAAAAGACACGTGCACGTTCAAATGGTCGTATCTCATGACCCGTATTTTGGTTTTTAACGTAATCCACGTCCAATCGTCCGTATTGAAAATTTTAACATTTTCCGATTAGAAAGATTCCTATTTCGGATTGGCGTTCCTTACCGAAAATGGCAAACAACGGGAAGCTCCGTACGGGCGACCGTTCCAGTGAAAAATTCGAAATATCTGACGTTTTTTCAAACGCCCGTATCTCCCTCTCCGCTCAACTTGAAAAATCCGTAGTGCATACCCACTAGTCCGTACGAATGTTAGCTACGTCACCATATTCTCGGATTTCATCCCGCAGGCCAGGATCCTTTTCGAAGAAAGTGATTTTCGTAGGGTACACCTTTTTCAGAAAAAGACACGTGCACGTTCAAATGGTCGTATCTCATGGTCCGTATTTTGGTTTTTAACGTAATCTATGTCCAATCATCCGTATCGAAAATTTTAACATTTTCCGATTAGAAAGATTCCGATTTCGGATTGGCATTCCTTACCGAAAATGGCAAACAACGAGAAGCTCCGTACGGGCGATAGTTCCCGTGGAAAATTTGAAATTTCTGACGTTTTTTCAAACGCCCATATCTCACTCTTCGCTCGACTCGAAAAATCCGTAGCGCATACCCACTCGTCCGTACAGATGTTAGCTATGTCACCATGTTTCTGGATTTCATGCCGCAGGCCGGGATCCTTTCCGAAGAAGGTGCTTTCCGTGGGGGTACACCTTTTTTCAAAAAAAGACACGTGCGCGTTCAAATGGTAGTATATCATTGCTCGTATTTCGATTTTTAACGTAATCCATGCCCAATCGTCCGTATCGAAAATTTTAACATTTTTCGAGTAAAAAGATTTCTATTTCGGATTGGCGTTCCTTGCCAAAAATTGCAAACAACGGGAAGCTCCATACGGGTGACCGTTCCCGTCAAAAACTCGAAATTTTTGATGTTTTTTCAAACGCCCGTATCTCACTCTCCGCTTGACTCGAAAAATCCGTAACGCATACCCACTCGTCCGTACGGATATTAGCTATGTCACCATATTCCCGGATTTCATCCCGCAGGCCGGGATCCTTTTCCGATGAAGGTGATTTTCGTTGGGGTACACCCTTTTCAGAAAAAGACACGTGCGCGTTCAAATGGTCGTATCTCATGGCTCGTATTTCGGTTTTTAACGTAATCCATGCCCAATCGTCCGTATAAATGTTTTTAACATTTTCCGATTAGAAAGATTCCTATTTCGGATTGGCGTTCCTTGCCGAAAATGGCAAACAACGGGAAGCTCCGTACGGGTGACCGTTCCCGTCGAAAACTCAAAATTTCTAACGTTTTTTCAAACGCCCGTATCTCACTCTCCACTCGACTCAAAATATCCGTAGCACATACCCACTCGTCCGTACGGATGTTAGCTACGTCACCATTTTTTCGCATTTCATCCCGCAGGCCGGGATCCTTTCCAAAGAAGGTGATTTCCGTGGGGGTACACCTTTTTCAGAAAAAGACACGTGCGCGTTCAAATGGTCGTATCTCATGCCCGTATATCGGTTTTTAACGTAATCCACGCCCAATCGTCCGTATCGAAAATTTTAACATTTTCTGAGTAGAAAGATTCCTATTTCGGATTGGCGTTCCTTGCCGAAAATGGAAATCTACGGGAAGCTCCGTACGGGCGACCGTTCCCGTGGAAAACTCGAAATTTCTGACGTTTTTTCAAACGCCTGTATCTTACTCTCCGCTCGACTCGAAAAATCTGTACTGCATACCCACTCGTCTGTACGGATGTTAGCTACGCCACCATGTTTCTGGATTTCATCCCGCAGGCCGGGATCCTTTCCGAAGAAGGTGATTTCCGTGGGGTACGCCTTTTTCAGAAAAAGACACGTGCGCGTTCAAATGGTCGTATCTCATGGCCCGTATTTTGGTTTTTAACGTAATCCACGTCCAATCGTCCGTATATAAAATTTAAACATTTTCCGAGTAGAAAGATTCCTATTTCGGATTGGTGTTCCTTACCGAAAATGGCAAACAATGGGAAGTTCCGTACGGGCGACCGTTCCCGTGGAAAATTCGAAATTTCTGACGTTTTTTCAAACACCCATATCTCACTCTCCGCTCGACTCAAAAAATCTGTAACGCATACCCACTCGTCTGTACAGATGTTAGCTATGTCACCATGTTTCTGGATTTCATGCCGCAGGCCGGAATCCTTTCCGAAGAAGGTGATTTCTGTGGGGGTACACCTTTTTTAAAAAAAGACACGTGCGCGTTCAAATGGTAGTATATCATTGCTCGTATTTCGGTATTTAACGTAATCCATGCCCAATCGTCCGTATCAAAAATTTTAACATTTTTCGAGTAAAAAGATTCCTATTTCTGATTGGCGTTCCTTGCCAAAAATGGATAACAACGGGAAGCTCCATTCGGGCGACCGTTCCCGTTAAAAACTCGAAATTTCTGACGTTTTTTCAAACGCCCGTATCTCACTTTCCGCTTGACTCGAAAAATCTGTAGCGCATACCCACTCGTCCGTATCGAAAATTTAAACATTTTCCGAGTAGAAAGATTCCTGTTTCGGAATGGCGTTCCTTGCCGAAAATGGAAAACTACGGGAAATTCCGTACGGGCGACCGTTCCCGTCGAAAACTCGAAATTTGTGACGTTTTTTCAAACGCTCGTATCTCACTCTCTGCTCGAATTGAAAAATCCGTAGCACATACCCACTCGTCCGTACAGATGTTAGCTACGTCACCATGTTTCCGGATTTCATCCCGCAGGCCAGGATCCTTTCCAAAGAAGGTGATTTCCGTGGGGGTACACCTTTTAAAAAAAAAGACACGTGCGCGTTCAAATGGTCGTATATCATGGCCTGTATTTCGGTTTTTATCGTAATCCATGCCCAATCGTCCGTATCGAAAATTTTAACATTTTCTGAGTAGAAAGATTCCTTTTTTGGATTGGCGTTCCTTGCCGAAAATGGCAAACAAAGGGAAGTTCCGTACGGGAGACAGTTCCCGTCGAGAATTCGAAATTTCTGACGTTTTTTCAAACCCCCGTATCTCACTCTCCGCTCGACTCGAAAAATCCGTAGCGCATACCCACTCGTCCGTACGGATGTTAGCTACGTTACCATATTTCCGGATTTCATCTCGCAAGCCAGGATCCTTTTCGAAGTAGGTGATTTTCGTGGGGGTACACCTTTTTCAGAAAAAGAAACGTGCGCGTTCAAATGGTCTTAGCTCACGGTCCGTATTTCAGTTCTTATCGTAATTTACGCCCAATCGTCCGTATCAAAAATTTTAACATTTTTCGAGTAGAAATATTCCTGTTTCGGATTGGCGTTCCTTGCCAAAAATGGCAAACAACGGGAATCTCTGTACGGGCGACCGTTCCCGGCGAAAACTCGAAATTTCTGACATTTTTTCAAACGCCTGTATCTCACTCTCCGCTAAACTCCAAAAATCCGTAGCGCATACCCACTCGTCCGTACGGATGTTAGCTACGTCACCATATTTCCGGATTTCATCCCGTAAGCCGAGATCCTTTCCGAAGAAGTTGATTTCCTTAGGGGTACACCTTTTTCAGAAAAAGACATGTGCACGTTCAAATGGTCGTATCTCATGGCCCGTATTTTAGTTTTTAACGTAATCCACACCCAATCGTCCTTATCGAAAATTTTAACATTTTCCGAGTAGAAAGATTTATTTTTTGGGTTGGCGTTCCTTGCCGAAAATGGCAAACTACGGGAAGCTCCGTATGGGCGACCGTTCCCATCGAAAACTCGAAATTTCTGACGTTTTTTCAAAACGCCCGTATCTCACTCTCCGATACAATCGAAAAATCCGTAGTGCATACCCACTCGTCCGTACGGATGTTAGCTACGTCACCATGTTTCCGGATTTCATCCCGCAGGCTGAGATCCTTTCCGAAGAAGGAGATTTCCGTGGGGGTACACCTTTTTTAGAAAAAGTCACGTGAGCGTTCAAATGATCGTATCTCATGGCCCGTATTTCAATTTTTAACGTAATCCATGCCCAATCATCCGTATTTAAAATTTTAACATTTTCCGAGTATAAGGATTCATGTTTTGGATTGGCGTTCCTTGCCGAAAATGGCAAACAACGGGAAGCTCCGTACGGGCAAACGTTCCCGTCAAAAACTTGAAATTTCTGACGTTTTCATAAACGCCCGTACCTCACTCTCCGCTCGACTCAAAAAATCCGTAGTGCATACCCACTCGTCCGTACGGATGTTACCTACGTCACCATATTTCCGGATTTCATCCCACAGGCCGGGGATCCTTTCCGAAGAAGGTGATTTCCGTGGGGGTACACCTTTTTCATAAAAAGACACGTGCGTGTTCAAATGGTCGTATCTCATGGCCCGTATTTTGGTTTTTAACGTAATCCACGCCCAATCGTCTGTATCGAAAATTTTAACATTTTCTTATTAGAAAGATTCCTGTTTCGGATTGGCGTTCCTTGCCGAAAATGGCAAACAACAGGAAGCTACGTACGGGTGACCGTTCCCGTCGAAAATTCAAATTTTCTGACGTTTTTTCAAATGCCCGTATCTCACTCTCTGCTCGAATCAAAAATTCCGTAGCGTATACCTAATCGTCTGTACAGATGTTAGCTACGTCACCATGTTTCCGGATTTCATCCCGTAGGCCAGGATCCTTTCCGAAGAAGGTGATTTCCGTGGGGGTACACCTTTTTCAGAATAAGACACGTGCGTGTTCAAATGGTCGTATATCATGCTCGTATTTCAGTTTTTAACGTAATCCACGCCCATTCGTCTGTATCGAAAATTTTAACATTTTCTAAGTAGAAAGATTCCTATTTCGGATTGGCGTTCCTTACCGAAAATGGTAATCTACGGGAAGCTCCGTACGGGTGACCGTTCCCGTCAAAAACTCAAAATTTCTGGTGTTTTTTCAAACGCCCGTATCTCACTCTCCATTCGACTCGAAAAATCCGTAGCGCATACCAACTCATCCGTATGGATGTTAGCTACGTCACCATGTTTTCGGATTTCATCCCGCAGGCCGGGATCCTTTCCGGAGAAGGTGATTTCCGTGGGGGTACACCTTTTATAGGAAAAGACACGTGCGCTTTTAAATGGTCGTATATCATGCTCGTATTTCGGTTTTTAACGTAATCCACGCCTATTCGTCCGTATCGAAAATTTTAACATTTTCTAAGTAGAAAGATTCCTATTTCGGATTGGCGTTCCTTGCCAAAAATGGTAATCTACGGGAAGCTCCGTACGCGTGACCGTTCCCTTCAAAAATTCAAAATTTCTGGTGTTTTTTCAAACGCCCGTATCTCACTCTCCGTTTGACTCGAAAAATCCGTAGCGCATACCAACTCGTCCGTACGGATGTTAGCTACGTCACCATGTTTCCGGATTTCATCCCGTAGGTCGGGATCCTTTCTGGAGAAGGTTATTTCCGTGGGGGTACACCTTTTATAGAAAAAGACACGTGCGCTTTTAAATGGTCGTATCTCATGGCCCGTATTTTGGTTTTTAACGTAATCCACGCCCAATCAACATTTTCCGATTAGAAAGATTCCTGTTTCGGATTGGCGTTCCTTGCCGAAAATGGCAAACAACGGGAAGTTCCATACAGGAGACAGTTCCCGTCGAGAACTCGAAATTTCTGACGTTTTTTCAAATGCCCGTATCTCACTCACCGCTAGACTCGAAAAATCCATAGTGCATACCCACTTGTCCGTACGGATGTTAGCTACGTCGTCATATTCCCGGATTTCATACCGCAGGCCGGGATCCTTTCCGAAGAAGGTGATTTCCGTGGGGGTACACCTTTTTTAGAAAAAGACATGTGTGCATTCAAATGGCCATATCCCATGTCCCGTATTTCAATTTTTAACGTAATCTACGCCCAATCGTCCGTATCGAAAATTTTAACATTTTCTTAGTAGAAAGATTCTTGTTTCGGATTGGCGTTCCTTGCCGAAAATGGCAAAATATGAGAAGTTCTGTACGGGCGACCGTTCCTGTCGAAAACTCGAAATTTTTGACGTTTTTTCAAACGCCCATATCTCACTCTCCGCAAGACTCGAAAAATCCGTAGTGCATACCCACTTGTCCGTACGGATGTTAGCTACGTCATCATATTCCCGGATTTCATCCCGTAGCCGGGATCCTTTCCAAAAAAGGTGATTTCAATGGGGGTACACCTTTTTCAGAAAAAGACACGTGCGCGTTATGGTCGTATCTCATGACCCGTATTTCGATTTTTAACGTAATCCACGCCAAATCGTCTGTACCGAAAATTTTAATATTTTTTGATTAAAAAGATTCCTGTTTCGGATTAGCGTTCCTTACTGAAAATGGTAAGCTACGAGAAGCTCCGTACGGGCGACCGTTCCCGTCGAAAACTTACAATTTCTGACATTTTTTCAAACGCCCGTATCTCACTCTCCGCTCGACTCGAAAAATCCGTAGCACTTACCCACTCGTCCGTACGGATGTTAGCTACGTTACCATATTCCCGGATTTCATCCCGCAGGCCGGGATCCTTTCCGAAGAAGGTGATTTCCGTGGGGGTACACCTTTTTTAGAAAAAGACACGTGCGCGTTCAAATGGTCGTATCTCATGGCCCGTATTTCAATTTTTAACGTAATCTATGTCCAATCTTCCGTATCGAATATTTTAACATTTTCTGGGTAGAAAGATTCTTATTTCGGATTGGTGTTCCTTGCCAAAAATGGCAAACTACTGGAAGCTCTGTACGGGCGACCATTCCCGTCGAAAACTCAAAATTTATGATGTTTTTTCAAACGCCCGTATCTCACTTTCCGCTCGACTAGAAAAATCCATTGCACATACCCACTCATCCATACGGATGTTAGCTACGTCACCAAGTTCTCAGATTTCATCCCGCAGGCCTGGATCCTTTCCGAATTAGGTGATTTCTGTGGGGGTTCACCTTTTTAAAAAAAGACACGTACGCGTTCAAATGGTCGTATCTCATGGACCGTATATCGGTTTTTAACGTAATCCATGCCCAATTATCCATATCGAAAATTCTAACATTTTTCGAGAGAAAGATTCCTATTTCAGATTGGCGTTCCTTACCGAAAATTACAAACAACGGGAAGCTCCGTACAGGCGACCGTTCCCGTCGAAAACTAAAAATTTCTGACATTTTTTCAAACGCCCATATCTCACTCTCTACTAGACTCGAAAAATCCGTAGTGCATACCAACTCGTCCGTACAGATGTTAGCTACATCACCATTTTCCTGGATTTCATCCCGCAGGCCGGGATCCTTTCCGAATTAGGTGATTTCCGTGGGGGTACACCTTTTTTTAAAAAAGACACGTGCGGGTTCAAATGGTCGTATCTCATGGCCATTATTTCAGTTTTTAACGTAATCTACGCCCAATCGTCCGTATCGAAAATTTTAACATTTTTCGAGTAGAAAGATTCCTATTTCGGATTGGCGTTCCTTTCCAAAAATGGCAAACAACGGGAAGCTCCGTACGGGCGACCGTTCTTGTCCAAAACTCAAAATTTCTGACATTTTTTCAAACGCCCGTATCTCATTCTCCGTTTGACTTGAAAAATCCGTAGCACATACCCACTCGTCCGTACGGATGTTAGCTACGTCACCAGTTCTCGGATTTCATCCCGCAGGCCGGGATCCTTTCCGAAGAAGGTGATTTCCGTGGGGGTATACCTTTTTCAAAAAAAGACATGTGCACGTTCAAATGGTTGTATCTCATGGCCCATATTTCAGTTTTTAACGTAATCTACACCCAATTGTCCGTATCGAAAATTTTAACATTTTCCGAGTAGAAAGATTATTGTTTCGGATTGGCGTTCCTTACCGAAAATGGCAAACAACTGGAAGCTCCGTACGGGCGATCGTTCCTGTCGAAAACTAGAAATTTCTGACATTTTTTCAAAGGCCCGTATCTCACTCTCCGCTAGACTCGAAAAATCCATAGTGCATACCCACTCGTCTGTACGGATGTTAGCTACTATACCATGTTTTCAGATTTCATCCCGCAGGCCGAGATCCTTTCCGAAGAAGGTGATTTCCGTGAGGGTACACCTTTTTCAGAAAAAGACACGTGCGCATTCAAATGGTCGTATCTTATGGCTCGTATTTCAGTTTTCAGCGTAATCCACGCCCAATCGTCCGTATCGAAAGTTTTTAACATTTTCCAAGTAGAAAGATTCCTATTTCGGATTAGCGTTCCATGCGAAAAATGGCAAATAACGGGATGCTCCGTACGGATGACCGTTCCAGTCGAAAACCAATAATTTCTGATATTTTTTCAAACGCCCGTATCTCACTCTCCGCTAGACTCAAAAAATCCGTAGTGCATACCCACTCGTCCGTACGGATGTTAGCTACGTCACCATGTTCCCGGATTTCATCCCGCAAGCCGGGATCCTTTTCGAAGAAGGTGATTTCCGTGGGGGTACACCTTTTTCAGAAAAAGACACGTGCACATTCAAATGGTCATATCTTATGGCTTGTATTTTAGTTTTTAGCGTAATCCACGTCCAATCGTCCGTATTGAAAATTTTAACATTTTCCGAGTAGAAAGGTTCCTATTTCGGATTGGCGTTCCATGCAGAAAATGGCAAATAATGGGAAGCTCCGTACGGACGACCGTTCCCGTCAAAAACTCAAAATTTCTAACATTTTTTCAAACGCCAATATCTCACTCTCCGCTCAACTCAAAAAATCCGTAGCGCATACCCACTCGTCCGTACAGATGTTAGCTACATCACTATGTTCCCGGATTTCATCCCGCAGGCCGGGATCCTTTCCGAAGAAGGTGATTTCCGTGGGGGTACACCTTTTTAGAAAAAGACACGTGTGCGTTCAAATGGTCGTATCTCATGGCCCGTATCTTGGTTTTTAACGTAATCTACGCCCAATCGTCCGTATCGTAAATTTTAACATTTTCCGAGTAGAAAGATTCCTATTTTAGATTCGCATTCCTTACCGAAAATGGCAAAAATTGGAAGCTCCATACGGGCGACCGTTCCCGTCGAAAACTCAAAATTTCTGATGTTTTTTCAAACGCCTGTATCTCACTCTCTGCTCGATTCGAAAAATCCGTAGCACATACCCACTCATCCGTACAGATGTTAGCTACATCACCATATTCCCGGATTTCATCCCGCAGGCCGGGATCCTTTCCGAAGAAGGTGATTTCCGTGAGGGTACATCTTTTTCAAAAAAAGACACATGCGCGTTCAAATGGTCGTATCTCATGGCCCGTATTTCGGTTTTTAACATAATCCATGCCCAATCGTCCGTATCGAAAAGTTTAACATTTTTTGAGTAGAGAGATTCCTGTTTTGGATTGGCGTTCCTTGCCGTAAATGGCAAACAACGGGAAGCTCCGTACAAGCCACCGTTCCTGTCGAAAACTCAAAATTTCTGACGTTTTTTCTAACGCCGTATCTCACTCTCCGCTCAACTCGAAAAATCCGTAGCGCATACCTACTCGTCCGTACGGATGTTAGCTACGTCACCATCATTCCGAATTTCATCCCGCAGGCCAGGATCCTTTTCGAAGAAAGTGATTACCGTGGGGGTACATCTTTTTTAAAAAAAGACACGTGCGCGTTCAAATGGTCGTATCTCATGGCCCGTATTTCGGTTTTTAACATAATCCATGCCCAATCGTCCGTATCGAAAAGTTTAACATTTTTTGAGTAGAGAGATTCCTATTTTGGATTGGCATTCCTTGCCGTAAATGGCAAACAACGGGAAGCTTCGTACGGGCCACCGTTCCTGTCGAAAACTCAAAATTTCTGACATTTTTTCTAACGCCGTATCTCACTCTCCGCTCAACTCGAAAAATCCGTAGCGCATACCTACTCGTCCATACGGATGTTAGCTACGTCACCATCATTCCAGATTTCATCCCGCAGGCCAGGATCCTTTTCGAAGAAGGTGATTTCTGTGGGGGTACATCTTTTTCAAAAAAAGACACGTGCGCGTTCAAATGGTCGTATCTCTTGGCTCGTATTTCGGTTTTTAACATAATCCATGCCCAATCGTCCGTATCGAAAAGTTTAAAATTTTTTGAGTAGAGAGATTCCTGTTTTGGATTGGCGTTCCTTACCGTAAATGGCAAACAACGGGAAGCTCCATACGGGCCACCGTTCCTGTCGAAAACTCAAAATTTCTGACATTTTTTCAAACGCCCATATCTCACTCTCTGCTAGACTCGAAAAATCCGTAGCGCATACCCACTCGTCTGTACGGATGTTAGCTATGTCACCATGTTCCCGGATTTCATCCTGCAGGCTGGGATCCTTTCCGAAGAAGGTGATTTCCGTGGGGGTACACCTTTTTCAGAAAAAGACACGTGCGTGTTCAAATGGTCGTATCTCATGGCCCGTATTTCAGTTTTTAACGTAATCCATGCCCAATCGTCCGTATCAAAAATTTTAACATTTCCCGAGGAGAAATTTTTTGTTTCGGATTGGCATTCCTTGCCGAAAATGGTAAACAACAGGAAGCTCCGTACGGGCGACCGTTCCCGTCGAAAACTCAAAATTTCTGACGTTTTTTCAAATGCCTGTATCTCACTTTCCGCTTGACTCGAAAAATCCGTAGCGCATACCCACTCGTCTGTACGGATGTTAGCTACGTCACCATGTTCCAGGATTTCATCCCGCAGGCCGGGATCCTTTCCAAAGAAGGTGATTTCTGTGAGGGTACACCTTTTTCAAAAAATGACACATGCGCGTTCAAATGGTCGTATCTCATGGCCCGTAGTTCAGTTTTTAACGTAATCTATGCCCAATAATCCGTATAAAAAATTTTAACATTTTTCGTGTAGAAAGATTACTGTTTCGGATTGGCCTTCCTTGCCGAAAATGGCAAACTACGGGAAGCTCCGTCCGGGCGACCATTCCCGTCGAAAACTCAAAACTTCTAACATTTTTTCAAACGCCAATATCTCACTCTCCGCTCGACTCGAAAAATCCGTAGCGTATACCCACTCGTCCGTACAAATGTTAGCTACGTCACCATGTTACCGGATTTCATCCCGCAGGCCGGGATCCTTTCCGAAGAAGGTGATTTCCGTGGGGGTACACCTTTTTCAGAAAATGACACGTGCGTGTTCAAATGGTCGTATCTCATGGCCCGTGTTTCGGTTTTTAACGTAATATATGCCCAATCGTCCGTATCGAAAATTGTAACATTTTCTGAGTAGAAATATTCCTGTTTTGGATTGGCGTTCCTTATCAAAAATGGCAAACAACGGGAAGCTCCGTAGGGGCGATCGTTCCCATCGAAAACTCAAATTTATGATATTTTTTCAAACGCCCGTGTCTCACTCTCCGCTCAACTCGAAAAATCCGTAGCACATACCCACTCATCCGTACGGATGTTAGCTACGTCACCATGTTTTCGGATTTCATCCCGCAAGCCGGGATCTTTTCCAAAGAAGGTGATTTCCATGGGGGTACACCTTTCTCAAAAAACGACACGTGCGCGTTCAAATGGTCGTATCTAATGGCCCGTATTTCGATTTTTAACATAATCCATGCCCAATCGTCCGTATCGAAAATTTTAACATTTTTCGAGAGAATGATTCCTATTTTGAATTGGCGTTTCTTGCCGAAAATGGCAAACTACGGGAAGCTCCGTGCGAGCGACCGTTCCCGTCGAAAATTCAAAATTTCTGACATTTTTTCAAATGCCAATATCTCACTCTTCGCTAGACTCGAAAAATCCGTAGTGTATACTCACTCGTCCGTACAGATGTTAGCTACGTCACCATGTTCCCGGATTTCATCCCGTAGGCCGGGATCCTTTCCGAAGAAGGTGATTTTTGTGGGGATAGACCTTTTTCAAAAAAAGACACATGTGCGTTCAAATGGTTGTATCTCATGGCCCGTATTTCAGTTTTTAACGTAATCCATGCCCAATCGTCCGTATCGAAGCTTTTAACATTTTCCGAGTAGAAAGATTCCTATTTCGGATTGGCGTTCCTTGCCGAAAATGACAAACAACGGGAAGCTCCGTACGGGAGACCGTTCCCATCGAAAACTCGAAATTTCTGACGTTTTTTCAAACGCCAATATCTCACTCTCCTCTAGACTCGAAAAATCCGTAGTGTATACCCACTCGTCCGTACAGATGTTAGCTACGTCACCATTTTCCCGGATTTCATCCCGTAGGCCGGGATCCTTTCCGAAGAAGGTGATTTCCGTGGGGGTACACCTTTTTTAGAAAAAGACACGTGCGCGTTCAAATGGTCGTATCTCATGGCCCGTATATCAGTTTCTAACGTAATCTACGCCCAATCATTCGTATCGAAAATTTTAACATTTTCTGAGTAGAAAGATTCCTGTTTCGGATTGGCATTCCTTACCGAAAATGGCAAACAACGGGAAGCTCCGTAAGGGCGATAGTTCCCATCGAAAACTTAAAATTTTTTATGTTTTTTCAAACGCCCGTATCTCACTCTCCGCTCGACTCGAAAAATCCGTAGCGCATACCCACTTGCCCGTACCGATGTTAGCTATGTCACCATGTTCTCGAATTTCATCCCGCAGGCCGGGATCCTTTCCGAAGAAGGTGATTTCCGTGGGGGTACACCTTTTTTAGAAAAAGACACGTACGCGTTCAAATGGTCGTATCTAATGGCCCGTATTTCAGTTTTTAACGTAATCCACGCCCAATCGTCCTTATCGAAAATTTTAACATTTTTCGAGTAAAAAGATTCTGTTTCGGATTGGCATTCCATGTTAAAAATGGCAAATAACGGGAAGCTCCGTACGAACTACCGTTCCCGTCGAAAATTTGAAATTTCTGATGTTTTTTCAAACGCCAATATCTCACTCTCCGCTCGACTCGAAAAATTCGTAGCGCATACGTACTCATTCGTACAGATGTTAGCTACGTCACCATGTTCCCGGATTTTATCCCGCAGGCCGGGATCCTTTTCGAAGAAGGTGATTTCCGTGGGGGTACACCTTTTTCAAAAAATGACACGTGCGTGTTCAAATGGTCGTATCTCATGGCCCGTATTTTTGTTTTTAACATAATCTACGCCCAATCGTCCGTATCGAAAATTTTAACATTTTCTAAGAGAATGATTCCTATTTCGAATTGGCGTTTCTTGCCGAAAATGGCAAACAACGAGAAGCTCTGTACGGACGACTGTTCCCGTCGAAAACTCGAAATTTCTGACATTTTTTCAAACGCCCGTATCTCACTCTCCGCTCGACTCAAAAAATCCGTATTGCATACCCACTCGTCCGTACAGATGTTAGGTACATCACCATTTTCCCAGATTTCATCCCGCAGGCCGGGATCCTTTCTGAAGAAGGTGATTTCCGTGGGGGTACACCTTTTTTAGAAAAAGACACGTGCACGTTCAAATGGTCGTATCTCATGGCCCGTATTTCAGTTTTTAACGTAATCAACATCCAATCGTCCGTATCGAAAATTTTAACATTTTCCGAGCAGAAAGATTCATGTTTCGGATTGGCATTCCTTTCCGAAAATAACAAACTACGGGTAGCTCCGTACGGGCGACCGTTCCAGTCGAATACAAGAAATTTCTAACATTTTTTCAAACGCCCGTATCTCACTCTCCGCTCGACTCGAAAAAATTTTCTTAGCGCATACCTACTTGTCCGTACGGATGTTAGCTACGTCACCACTTTCCCGGATTTCATCCCGTAGGCCGAGATCCTTTCCGAAGAAGGTGATTTCCGTGGGGGACACCTTTTTCAGAAAAAGATACGTGTGCGTTCAAATGGTATCTCATCGCCCGTATTTCAGTTTTTAACGTAATCTACGCCCAATCGTCTGTATCGAAAATTCTGACGTTTTCCGAAGAAAAAGATATTTTGTCCGGACGGGCGTTCCTTATGAAAAATGGCAAACAACAGGAAGCTCCACCCAGGGGACCGTTCCCGTCGAATACTCGAAATTTCTGATGTTTTTTCAAATGGTCGTATCTCACTCTCCGCTAGACTCGAAAAATCCATAGCGCATACCCACTCGTCCGTACGGATGTTAGCTACGTCACCATGTTCCCGGATTTCATCCCGCAGGCTGGGATCCTTTTCGAAGAAGGTGATTTCCGTGGGGGTACACCTTTTTCAGAAAAAGACATGTGGGCGTTCAAATGGTCGTATCTCATCGCCCGTATTTTATTTTTTAACGTAATGCACGCCTAATCGTCAGTATCAAAAATTTTGACGTTGTCCAAGGAGAAAGATTCCTGGTCCGGACGGGCGTTCCTTGTCAAAAATGGCAAACAACAGGAACTTTTGCTCGGGCAACCGTTCTGAAAAACGTGATTTTCGTGGGGTACACCTTTTTCGGGGTAGGACACGTGCACGTTCAAATGGTCGTATCTCATCATTCATCTTTTGATTTTTAACGTAATCCATACCCAATCGTCCGTATCGAAAATTCCTACGTTTCTCGAGGAGAAAGATTCCCTGTCCGGACTTGTCTTCCTTGTCGAAAATTACAAACAACGGGGAGCTCCGCCCGAGCGACCGTTCCCGTCGAAAACTCAAAATTTCTAACATTTTTTTTAAACGCCCATATCTCACTCTCCGCTCAATTGGTGGATTTGTGGCATATACCCCCTCGTCCATACGGATGTTGGCTATGTCACCATATTTCTAGATTTCACGTCGTAGGTCGGGATCCTTTCCGAAAAATATGATTTCCGTGGAGGTACACCTTTTTCAGTGCAGGACACGTGTGCGTTCTAATGGTCGTATCTCATCGGTCGTCTTTCAGTTTTTAACGTAATCTAAGCCCAATCATCCGTATTGAAAATGCTTAGGTTCCCTGAGTAGAAAGATTCCCAATTCGGACTCGTATTCCTTTTTAAAAATGGCAAACAATGGGAAGTTCCCCCCGAGCGACTGTTCCCGTCGAAAACTCAAAATTACTGACGTTTTTTTAAATGCCCGTATCTCACTCTCCGTTCAACTGGTGGATTCGTGGCACATTCCACTCGTCCGTACCGATGTTGGCTACGTCACCATATTCCTGGATTTCACCCTACAAGTCAGGATAATTTATGAAAAATGTGATTTCAGTAGAGGTACACCTTTTTCGAGGCAGGACACGTACGCGTTAAAATGGTAGTATCTCATCGCCCGTCTTTCGGTTTTCAACGTAATCTATGCCCAATCGTCCGTATCAAAAATACCTACGTTCTCCAAGTAAAAAGATTCCTAGTCCGAACTCGTCTTCCTTGCCGAAAATGGCAAAAGACTGGAAGCTCTGCCTGAGCGACCGTTCCCGTCGAAAACTCAAAATTTCTGACATTTTTTTAAACGCCCGTATCTCACTCTTTGCTCAACTGGTGGATTCGTGGCATATACCCACTATTCCGTACGGATGTTGGCTACATCACCAAGTTCCCAGATTTCGCCCCGCAGGCTGGAATCCTTTCCGAAAAACATGATTTCCGTGGAGGTATACCTTTTTTAGGGCAGGACACATGCGTGTTCAAATGGTCGTATCTCATCGCCCGTCTTTCGATTTTCAACGTAATCTATGCCCAATCATCTGTATTGAAAATGCCTACGTTCTCTGAGTAGAAAGATTCTCGATCTGGACTCGTTTTCCTAACCGAAAATGGCAAAAGACGGGAAGCTCAGCCCGAGCGACCGTTCCCGTCAAAAACTTAAAATTTCTGACATTTTTTTAAACGCCCGTATCTCACTCTCTACTCAACTGGTGGATTCATGGCACATACCCACTCGTACGTATAGATGTTGGCTACGTCACCATATTCCCGGATTTCACCCCACAGGCCGAGATCCTTTCCGAAAAATGTGATTTCCGTGGAGGTACACCTTTTTTGAGGCAGGACACGTGCGCGTTCAAATAGTAGTATCTCATCGCCCGTCTTTCGGTTTTCAACATAATCTACGCCCAATCGTCCGTATCGAAAATGCCTAAGTTTCCCAAGTAGAAAGATACTTGGTCCGGATTTGTCTTCCTTCCGAAAATGAAAAAAGACGGGAAGCTCCGCCCGAGCGACCGTTCCCGTCCAAAACTCGAAATTTTTGACATTTTTTTAAACGCCCGTATCTCACTCTCCGCTCAACTGGTGGATTTGTGGCATACACCCACTCGTCCGTACAGATGTTGGCTACGTCACCATGTTCACAGATTTCACCCCACAGGCCGGGATCCTTTCCAAAAAATGTGATTTCCGTGGAGGTACACCTTTTTCGAGGTAGGATACGTGCGCGTTCAAATGGTCGTATCTCATCGCCTGTCTTTCGGTTTTCAACGTAATCTATGCCAAATCGTTCGTATAAAAAATGCCTACGTTCCTCGAGTAGAAAGATTTCTGGTCTGGACTCATCTTCTTTACCAAAAATTGCAAATAACGGGAAGCTCTGCCCAAGCAATCGTTCCAATCGAAAACTCGAAATTTCTGACATTTTTTTAAATGCCCGTATCTCACTCTCCGCTCAACTGGTGGATTAGTGGCACATACCCACTCATCCGTACGGATGTTGTCTACATCACCATATTCCCAGATTTCACCCCGCAGGCTGGGATCCTTTCCGAAAAATGTGATTTCCGTGGAGGTATAGCTTTTTTGGGAAGGACACGTGCGCGTTCAAATGGTCGTATCTCATTGCCTGTCTTTTGGTTTTCTACGTAATCTACGCCCCATCGTTCGTATCGAAAATGCCTACATTCTTTGAGTAAAAAGATTTCCAGTCCGGACTTGTCTTCCTTACCTAAAATGGCAAACAACGGGAAGCTCCGCCAGAGCGACCGTTCCCGTCGAAAACTTAAAATTTTTGACTTTTTTTAAACGCCTGTATCTTACTCTCCGCTCAACTAGTGGATTCGTGGCACATACCCACTCATCCGTACGAATGTTGGCTATGTCACCATATTCCCGGATTTCACCCCGCAGGCCAGGATCCTTTCCAAAAAATGTGATTTCCGTGGAGGTACACCTTTTTTGGGGCAGGACATGTGCGCGTTCAAATGGTCATATCTCATCGCCCGTCTTTCAGTTTTCAACGTAATTTATGCCCAATCGTCCGTATCGAAAATGCCTACGTTCTCTGAGTAGAAAGATTCTCGATCTGGACTCATCTTCCTTGTCAAAAATGGAAAACAACGGGAAGCTCTGTCCGAGCGACCGTTCCCATCAAAAACTCAAAAATTTTGACGTTTTTTTAAACGCTCGTATCTCACTCTCCGCTCAACTCTTAATTTTATGAAATTTAAATATGTTGCATTTTGATTCAAATAATTTAGCTTTTTTTTTTCTTACTTTAAATTTGATTGTTTTAGTTCTTTAGCTGACAAATTATATTTTCTTTTAGTTCTCCAATATTGCATTTTAACAAGTTTTAGGTTATTTTGGGGAACTACTTAAACTTGTTTATAATTGCATTTTGATTATATGGTGGTGTTATTTCTTGATTCTTGTGTGGAAATTTGAACCTTCTAGTTTGTTTCCCGATTTCAATTGTAATTCAAGTAAAGGTAGAGTTTTCAAAGTATTTCTTTTTCAAGTCTCCTTCTAGTATTGTTCTTGCTAGTTGCCTTGGAAATTCATTTTTATGTTACCATTTATTCGACAAGGTCTTTGATTGAAACGATTACTTACTCTAAAATCTTGCAATTGATAGAGACATGGCATAATATGTACTTGGAACTGGAAAAATGTTGTGGAAGCAGCAATTATCTCTAAGACCATGTTTTTATTTGAAGGTAGTGTGGTTTTGATTTAAGAAAATTAAGCTTCTAAGTCTCAAACCCTGATGACTATTTATAGGTTCTAGAAAGACTAGTGATAAACTGATGCCCCAAAACCTGATGCTCTTTGTACGCTCCCTAACATAGCAGTCATTAGAACCATAGATGTTTTCCTTGTGTATCTCAAAGAAAAAGATCTATGGTCTATGCACTATCACAACAGGGAGCGTACAAAGAACGTTAGTTTGTCATGACTCTTTTAGAAACCTATATAAGGAATTAGAAGGTGGCATGTGCAAACACACATGTATCCAAAGGTGGCATTTGCAAACGCATATGTAGATTATATTTTTTTTATTTTATCCGAATCTAACTCAATCCATTTTGTTTTCACCTAAACAGGATCCGATCTGGCCCAATTTATTGATTCGGGTTATAAAATTCAATTTATCTAGAAAACCATATCTGTCATAAATGATACTAACTAAATTAGAAAAATTGAATTTAATTGTTAAAATATTTTGGACTTATGCATATCTAAGGATTTGCAAGTTGAATAAGCACATGGTAACCACTAACCCATCTATATCTATCAAAAAAATTAAATAAGAACTTCTCATTTCTACTAGATTGGAGAGTTAGAACAAATGTAGGACAAATGAGATCATTTTGAGAAAAAATAACACCACAACCCTCTAGTGTTGATGGCCTAGAATTGATTTAAGAGGCTATTATAATTATATTATTGATTTTTATGTTTGTAGCATTTGGATTCAATTACAATAGATCTTGCTTGCTGATTTGAGTGAATTGCTTATAAGCACTGTTATTGACAATCGTCATTCTATTTAACTTAGGAGCCAGGATTAATAGACTCATGAAAGATGAACTCTTAGAATTATGTGTGAACATATGAGTTCACTTTCATGAGTCTACGAATCCCAACCCTTAACCCAACAAGATATGTTTTGTCTAATTCAATGAAAGTTAGGTACATTTTTATCCCTTTCTTCCTTGAATCTTCTCCTTCATTTGTCCAAGTAAAAAAAGATACTCTTGGTAGTTGACCTCTCTCGATGTAAGTTGACTTGGTTGTTTGATGTGTTATTATTTTCTTAATCATTTATCCATAACTATCCTGTAGTTTCACATTTTTCTTATAAGTTATATCCCACTTTGATCAAGACAACTTAATATATCTCTTCTGTTCTTTTGAATATGAATAGGTACCATAGTGCTTCTCCATCCATTTGGCATTTTCATAATCTCAAAAATCTTGTTTAATCACTTTCAACCAACAATCAAATATTGGAATATCATTTCACCCTAACATGTATATTTTAGATATTCATCTTCTTTCATTTCTGCAATAGGCCACAATTTGGGAACAAGGTGGACTGGTCAAGGTGCCTAGGCCATGACTTGGGAACAAGGTGGTGGCTCTACTGTAATCGTTTACTTTTGTTTTTTTTTTGTGTATTCACCTAGGTCCCTCCTTGCCTTTGACACTATTATATTAAAATATTTCATATAGTAGTTTGTAGCATATATGAATTACATGCAATCCTTTTTTAGGGTTAATTCACTCAAGCATATGTGTTTTATTAATGCTTTTACATATATATGCTGCATTGTGGGAACAGATAAGAGGTCAACTTTCCATTTTAAGCCCCAATAGCACTGGACATGTTGATTGGTCAATGTAGGTTTCATATGTGATCCATTTCATCTTTTTTCGTTCTTTTACTTGTATATTTTTCTATTTTAAGATTTTTTTTTTCTTTTTAAAGATAGATATCATATTTTCATATCTATCTTGAAAATGTTTGTATACTAATTTCAATAAATTTGGTCTCTTTATTTATTATTATTTTTAAAAAAAATTAATCATTTTCAGGAAGTTTAGGATTTTGAAATTAAAAAAAACTTCAATTACTTGAAGGTTAAAGTAAAAAATATTTAATTGTGTTTGATAATTTTTATAAAAATTGATTAGTTTTTTTGATGTGTGGATTCTTAAATTGACCAAAGTTTTTTATTTTTGTACACATTAGAATGCATGAAAAACTTAGTTAAGAGCCTAAATAAAACTTAATCACTACTGAGCACGCTTTGTAAACAAGTAAAAAAAAAAACTAATAAAACGAAAAGAAAAAAATTACTAAAAATATTGTTAATTTTTAAATTAATTTATTAAAAAAATATTAATTTCTATCCGTTTCAAATGGACGGAGTTTGAACATAACGGTAATTAATTAACACGTCAAAACAGCTGTTCGATTTTGAAATCCCGCTTATTCTTTTTTATAAAACCACACCCGAGACCTCACCAACCACATCAGAACGCGTTCTCTCTCTCTCTCTCTCTCTCTCTCTCTCTCTCTCATTTGATGGCAGAGAAGAAACTCATGAATCTCAAAGAGAGACACCAGCGTCTCCTCAAAGGATTTTCGTCTCAAAATCAATCGACAACCCTCTTCAAAACCTCTAGGTATTCATCTCTTCGTCTCTCTCCCCCTCTCCCTAGTATATGATTCTCTCTTTGATTCTTAATTATTTCCTTTTTCTTCAATATTCCTCAGCAGAAGAGAAACCTATCAAGGTCAAAGTACATGGTAGCCATCACCTCTGTAAAATCTCATCGAGAGACGATTACACTGAGAAGAATAGAATCAGATTCAATGAACCCGCATTCAATGAACCCGCATTCAAAATCAGGTTTTTTTTTCAGAACCGTAAGTAGAAATTGGGATTTTCACTAACCCACATTTGATTTTCTATTTTTAACCCATTTACCTAAAATTGAACTATTGTATTGGAAATTCCCACTATGTTCTTCTGTATTATAAATCTCTACCTAACACATACATTTACAATAGAGAAGAGAGTTGTTGGTTAGTTGGGACTCTTGTCCAGTTTAAGTTGCAGAGAAGATTGATTTGAGTTTTCAAGCTAGGGCTTGGGCATCAGAAGTCTCATTCCTCTCTCTCTCTCTCTGATTTTACAATTTGAGTGATTGGGAAGGTTATTGGGACTGACAGCAAGCTACATATTGTTGCTCCAACCTTGATGTAGAACAATGGTGCATCTCTCTCAGGCCATTGAATTTGAAAAAATCTACATGTTGCTAACCAAATTGAGCCATATTTATACAACACATGCACACCAACTAGTTTTAGTGTAAAGTATTTTTACGCAGGTTAACAAGTAATTTGTTTTCCTATTTCACAATTTTCTAAAAAACTTACATGTTTCAAACCAAACAGGACAATATAATAGCAAATGTATAACACATACGTAAGTCCACTTGCAGAATATTAAATCTTAAGTATCATAATTTAATTAGAAAAATCACATTCATTTATAATATATTGTAGTATACCTCTTCAATTATCTACTCTATTTTTTCTGCATTCATTTCATTCGTCATATGGTTCTCTAATCGTACATACATTTTTGTTTACTTATTGTTTTTGAAATACAATTTTCTTGATTCTATTTGAAATTATAAAAATAATTTGAAGGCTTCTTATGTGACTTGCATTTTAGGAACCCTATATGTATTGATCATCCCTTCATCGTAATTATATTATGCGAATTTAGAGCAGTTGAGCCTATAGTATGGGTTAGATATCTTTGAATCTCAATTGGTAGTCTTTTTACTACTCTTCAACTAGAGGGTGATTCAATTGGTTAGTCTTTGATGATCACAGTGCCCCCCTTGTCTATTGCTAGTAAGGATTAGATTGTGGCCATGTTGCAGTTTTGATCACTATGTGACCCTATATGTATCCTGGGTTTGCTCCCCAGAGTTGTGACATTGAGTCTCCCCATCCACAACAAAATAAAAACAAATCACCCGAGTGGTGGAGCAGTGGTTGAGCGACCTGTGTTTGCTCCCCAGAGTCGTGACATTGAGTCTCCCCTCCCATAACAAAATAAAAAAGAATCATTCGAGTGGTGGAGCAGTGGTTGAGCGGCCTGGGTTTGCTCCCCAGAGTCGTGACATTGAGTCTCCCCACTCGTAATAAAATAAAAAAGAATCACTTGAGTGGTGGAGCAATGGTTGACGGCCTGGGTTTGCTCCCCAGAGTCGTGACATTGAGTCTCCCCACTCGTAATAAAATAAAAAAGAATCACTCGAGTGGTGGAGCAGTAGTTGAGCGGCCTGGGTTTGCTCCCTAGAGTCGTGACATTGAGTCTCCTCACCGATAATAAAATAAAAAAGAATCACTCGAGTGGTGGAGCAGTGGTTGAGCGACTTGGGTTTGCTCCCCAGACTCGTGACATTGAGCCTCCCCACCCTTAATAAAATAAAAAAAAATTACTCAAGTGGTGGAGCAGTGGTTGAGCGGCCTGAGTTTGCTCCCCAGAGTTGTGACATCGAGTCTCCCCACCTGCAAGTTTACTTTATAAAATAAATAAGAACCACCCGAGTGGTAGAGCAGTGGTTGAACGGCTTGGGTTTGCTCCCTAGGGTCGTGACATTAAGTCTCTCCACCCGCGATTTTACTTGATACGCCTGTTTGTGGTGGCATGGCGTATCCACAAGGATTAGTCCCACTTTCAAAGAGGTGGACACCTTGTCTCATCAAAAAAAGAAAAAACAAAAGACACCAAAAAAAGGAAAAAAAAATGTGAATCTCCCTTGGACATTGGGGTTAAATTTGATCTTTCACTAGGTTACATTTAGTTTCCATAGTGATCTAACCTGCATATTGTCCTAATATCTGAACCTATCTAGAATAGTTCAATTCACCATTTCACCCAATGATAACTAACGTTGAATGTTCTTCTAACGGATGACTAGTAAAAGTGGCTGTCTCATTTATTCATTGACTCTAAAACATTCACTATTGGCTTCACTGTCTCTTTTGCCTTTGTCTAATATTTATTAGGGTGATGGTATGATCCAACTCATAGGGGTTTTTTAAGTATTGCATTTCATCTGTATGGATTTTATTGATAAGGGGAGATATTATGTGAAAATGAGTTATTGAAAGAAGCTTTGTTTTGCTTGCGAATTTTAGTTTTCGTAGAAATTAGTTTTTAATTATTTAAGAATGCATAAACTCAAAATTTTCAAAAACTAGCTTATTAATTTACTCGTGATTTGGGCAATTTTTTTACATGTAGTTACATACAAATACAAATTCAAAATTTAAACCTTAGAAAATTTCAAGTCATTGGTTCATTAGTTTCTAAATACGAATCCAGGAAAATAGATCTCAAGAGATTTTTGTACTTGCATCGATTGTTTCATAGTAGGATCTTTATTATATAGACATGAACTAGTTTGTTAATATCATTTTTGACTATACATAGTTTGTTATTGGTGTCCAAAAGCCTATAAGTAGTGCAAAATCCTTTTCAATAAATCAAATCTTAGTCACATGGTTTGCTTTGTTTTATGAAACATCATGTTACCGACACTTCTAAAAAATGGTGTGGTGGTGGTGAGTAATGAAAGATCTAGAAGTGGTGAGGTTGCAAAGATGGTAAGATTTACTTTTAATGTGAATTTATCTTGATATTCGTTGTCATAAATGACAAATGCTATTTTTCTGGTTGTTGTTATAGACTTGTAGTTGCTCTGGTTATGAATTTTATATAACTTATTTCCAATATAAATTTTTTACTTGATTGTTTATGCTATTTATCTTTACAAGGTCCAGGAAAAATGGTTGCAAAGTTAATTTGTTAATTAATAGAAATTGTTAATGTTCATTATGTATTTTATTTGAACCCTTTCACACATCTCTCCCACTCTCCCTTTGTCAATTAATGTGGTATACAAAGTGGAGTTTTAGAAACATTCATAGATAGAGGTGGTATTCATTCTGAGCCGTGTGAAGAAAATGGATGTAAAATTTAATGGTCTTTCAGTTCCGAAGGTATTATGAGTCCCTAGGTTAGTTTTCATTCTTTTGTTTTGACTTGTATGAATTTTTTTACATTGATGGACTATAGTACTACTAAGTGTTCTGTTTTATTCATTCTTATTAGGACATTCAACTTAGAAAATGTTTTACAATCCCATACATAGGCAAAGCATAGTGATGTGAAGTCATGGAGAATATCAAAAGCTCCATACCTAAAAAATTTGGTAGTCTTTGGTGTTCCAAGCGGAAAGTACAGAAGGTATGCATTTGGGTTTTGTATCAAAAAAGTGTGATTTGGTGGAATCGAATGGTTCTTAATACCGTATGCATTTGATTAGGTTAAAAATTATTTGACCTAGAAGCCAAAGAGGGATTTTTGGGATAGACAAAGGTCCTATTCCTAATGTTGAAGATGTGGTCATTAATCATTTTGCCTAAATGAAAAAGGAAAAAAATCCAAACAATTTAAAGATGACATATTTTATAAAAAAACAAAGAGATTTTGGTTAGAGGTTGAATATCAAAGCATTTAAAGGATGGCATTATCATAATTTGGTTTATTAAGTCTTGCAATTTTATTGTAGTAGAGAAAAATATTGTTAAAGTGCTTCAAAACTAGAATTTAGGGAAATTGTGTCTAATTTGTTTCCTATATTTTCTTGAATATTTGAAGAGTAGAATTTGGTTTAGTCCTTGCTGCAAATTTGAATTCTATTTGGAGAACAAAGAAGCTAAAACAAACCCTTTTTGGAGCCATCAGAGAAGCTCCTCACACTATTAGGAAGGTAACAAGGCAGGACCATGCAAGTAATGTTCAAATTTTTACCTCAATACAACGAGACCACAAGTTTTCGATTGAAATTAGAATCAAGAAAGCTTCAAAGAGATTCTTTCAACGGATAGAGTACAAAAAATGCCTTTTGATCGATCGATCGAGCTAATTAAAAATTGGTATATATCCAATCCTTTCTTTCTCATTTTTTTTATCATTGATTTTTTTTATATATTTATTTATTGTTGGGAAAAATGACTTCTCATTTCAGGCATGGAGAAATTGCATGGGTCGTATCGATTATCAACTTAATCTTCATCTTTGCTGCATCTGGTAAGTCTTATCTGAAACAGCAAACCATTGGTCCACTTTACTCCTTTTGCCTTACCATGCAATCTAAGATCTTTCTCATTGAACACTCTTTGTAGTGTTTTGGTTTTCTTTGCATGCTCTATCATTAGGGCGTGTTTCGATTGAGGCATGTTCATGTGAAAATGGGTCGGGCAAATGATGGAATTTTTTCCCCTTGGGAAAATGTTGAATCATGAAAATTTACTCAAAGTAGAAAAAAGAGGCCGTGGGCCAAGTCATGTGGCCCAAAAAGGCAAGGTTTAAAGCATATACATACTCTCCACATTAAATTTTTAACAACAAATGCTGGATCGTTGTTGTATATCGTTGCTGGGGTTTTTTTTTATGGTTTTCCTTTTATTGTCCTACTTAATCAATGAAATGTGCTATTCTTTTTGGTTATTATTGCTTTAATTTGCCTCGCCCCGACCTACCCCTATAGGGTCGATTTTTCCCACTTTTAAACAGTTTCGGGGCAGTATGTGAGTAGAAATGAAAAATCGATTCGACCCCACCGATGCCCCGCCTCGCCCCGCCCTTATAGGGTTGATTTTTCTCACTTTTAAATGGTTTTGGTGCGGTATGGTAGTAGAAATGAAAAACCGATTCAATTTCGGGGCGGAGATGCTTTTGATATACCCCATCCCACCCCAATTATATTTATATATCTAAGATCTACTATTAAGAAGTACCACTTCTTTATCTATTCATCATGCACGAATCTCAAGAATCGAAAATTAAAATTTATTCCATTCTCCCGCCTACTATTTCACACCCCTCTCCCACTATCCCTTTGTCAATTAATGTGGTATACAAAGCAATTTTAAAGACATTCATAGATAGAGGTGTTATTATTTTGAGTTGTGTGAAGAAAATGGATGTAGAACTTAATGGTCTTACGGTTCCAAAGGTAGTATGAGTCCCTGGGTTAGTTTTCATTCTTTTGTTCTAACTTGTATATATATTTTTACATTGATGGACTATAGTACTACTAAGTGTTCTGTTTTATTCATTCTAATTAGGATATTCAACTTAGAAAATGCTTTACAATCCCATACATGGGCAAAACATAGTGATGTGAAGTCATGGAGATTATCAAAAGCTCCATACCTAAAAAAATTGGTAGTCCTTGGTGTTTTGAACGGAAAGTACAGAAGGTATGCATTTGGGTTTTGTATCAAAATGTGTGATTTGGTGGAATCGAATGATTCAGTACGTCATAAGAGGCAAATAGTGACATCTAAGTAGCAGTATTAACGACTTACCAAAGTATTGGTTCTACAATGACAACCTTTATCAGTCGTCCCATGAAAAATGACTCTGTTTTCGTTCAACTTTATTGTCGCTGTGGAAGAAAATTTTGAACAGTTGTTTTACTTCGTCGAACATAGGGTTTTTGAAGTCGTTTTTTGCCCTAATACACACGATCGAGTGAGGTTGAGGGTTTTCCTCAAAGATTGCCACTCTAGGTACGTTTCTCCTCAACATAGGGCTTTCTTTGAAATTCCTCTCTAATCATATTTTTTCCTCACTTTATGGATTCAATCGTTGCCTTCACCTTCTCCTTCTCCTCTTAATCTTCGAATCAAACATAAGTGAGGGTTTTATCTTTTTAGGGTTTATATTATTCCTAAATTAAAAAAATTGTTCAAAGAGAGATCTATCATTCTATTTCTCACCTCTGAGAGAGAGAGCACAAGCCCTAACCATGGATGGATCCTGGGGAAATCGTGGGTCTTTGATCTTGTTAGCAGTCATTCTTTGTGGTAAATCTTGTTATTTTCTCAAATCTGATAGATCTATCTTGATTAGTAATGGTCTTGAGTATCAATTTCCTCATCTTTGATCTATTTATATTTCTTCCTTGTTTTCTTTGATGATAAAGATTCTCTTTAGGTTAAATGATTGTGATAATAGGATTTTGATCTTTTATGAGTAGATTATAACAGGTTTAGACCATTTTTGAACTCTGTTAATATGGAGTTCGTAGGAGCTCTCTTTGTGTTAAACTAGAACAGAGATCCATTATATAAAAATTCGATTATTTTAGGGTTTCTTTTGAACTCCCTTTCTCTTGTAATTTATATTGTTTTTGGAACAATGTAGGTTGGATGGATCCATACTATATGAATCTGTACAGTTGATATATGATATTCTTAGGTTGAAAGGTTATTTGATAAATGGATTGTACAGTATGGCAACATAGGTTACTTGATTGGAAATTTAATGGAATAGAGAATGCATTTGATGAGTTTTGGGAGAGGTTTTGGAGAGATTGTAACAGAAAGATTGACGGATTTGGAGTTCTTGAGTTTGGGTTGGGGATTGATTTGAGTTCCATTTCATGACTTCAAAGCCAAGCTCCATTCTATTTTAATAAAGATTATGATTATTTCCCCATTTTCCCATTGTTGAATCTGGGATGTTAGCAAAGGTGACTTAATCTTTGATGTGTTGGTGGTGTTAGTGATGAGAAACCTCACTATCAGTTTATCAAACCCTGATTTTGAGCCAAATGTAAGTTTCATTTCCTTGCAAGTTGTGTATTGTTCTTAATGGTAAGTGAACATTTCCTTCCAATATTACAGGAGAACTTGAGAAGTTAGAATTAGATGCTTAAGTTCTACCTTTATGATCATCAGAACCTTATCCCAAAAATCCGGGGTCTATAAGCCTTCACCTAATCACTTTCGTGTTCAATTAGATCATTGGGCTGCAGAATCCTAATCACTTTTGCTTTGCCGCATATTATATTACAAGATCATAAAATTTGGTTAAGCCGTCTAAAAGAACCAAACAAGTCTGACCAAATTTCATGGTTAGAGGGGAGAAAATGAGAGGCCTGATTTTGGATGACAATCCCACTCAAACAAGATCACTGATAGTGTAGTTTTTTATTGAATTTTAAACCATGGATACTTAATTGTGGTTGACTTCATGTCTTTTGCAAAGTAATCTCTCACTAAAAAATCACTGACAAGTGCTTGTTGGTATAATTGCTGGTCTTTCTCGACTATCATGCTTTGAGTCTCTCCGTGACTTTTGTTGGGTTTATTTCAGGGAATAACAAAGCCTATGCTTTACATTGGTATGCTATTCAATATGTTTGAGTGGCATGCGGAAGATCATTCCTAATTTCAATATCTATTCCTAATTTTTGTGTTCATTATGCTGAGAGTGCATTTCAACCTGGCAGTACAAATTATCAGCACTGTGGAGCTTCAAAAACTTTGTACGGGATAAGACCTTTGGTTTAATCCAAATGTTTCAGTCCTGTTTTGGTTTTTGGAAAACCTGAAACGAAGGAACAATTCAAGATTTTAAATCTTGGTTCTTTGAGTTCTTTATCCTCTAGTGATTTTTCCCTCTTCTTGCCACCAGCCAATTTCTCCCTCAAGTCCCTCCTTAATGGACTCCTTTGTCTTCGTATGTGTTTTAGTAGAGTTGTTTTCCTTTACACTTGACTTGTTGCAGTTCTGTGCAGCTTGCTAAAAATGTGTGCACACACATATGCAGGTAGGCATATGGTGTGTGTTGATGAAATGCTTTGGTAATTGGACTTGTTTTGACAGAAATCAATTTTATGAAACTTGCAGGATCTACAAATTCGGCCGAAATACTTAGTGACAATATAAATGCTGCGGTTAAAAGGGTTATGTGAATGGCTTCTATTCTCTTTAGTCTTCTATTTACTTTTCGAAGGTACTTACCTTTTCTTTTTTCACATATCCTGATAGTTTTCTGAGGATTTCACGATATTACTATTTCACTATCATGGTCGGACAAGCGAATGGGATCAATTTGAGTGAACAAAGCGTACAATTCATGTTAGTGTAAAGAAGCAAACAAAATGGTACTATTTTTTGTTAATTTTTAGGTTCCATACTACTATATCATTGTCTAGGTGGAAACATTATCATATGTGTAACTAGATTTTAGTACTTCTCAGCATTGCTCTGTGAAATCAACAAGGTTCTATGATATGATTCCTCTTGGAAACTCCTCTTGATGATCTCTTCTAGGAATCTTTTAATTCAAAGGAAACACAAGTTGTGTAGAAACAAAAGATGATGTTGATCGGATTAGAACCTTAAGGAAGCTATGTCCTTAAAACCCCAACCTTGAGTGGCGTCTCAAGGTTGGGGTTTTAAGGACATAGCCTCCTTAAGGTTCTAATCCGATCAACATCATCTTTTGTTTCTACACAACTTGTGTTTCCTTTGAATTAAAAGATTCCTAGAAGAGATCATCAAGAGGAGTTTCCAAGAGGAATCATATCATTTGGTATCAAAGCTCCAAGATTGCTGGAAAAATGAATCATCATTGAGAGAATTCTTCGAAGATTGGGTTACGTGCCATTCAATTGGAGATTCAACGGAGTAGACCTTGTACCCCAACAAAATTCATATCAATTAAAGACAATGGCTGGAAACCAGGTTTTTATTATTTTAAAACATTCTTGTTGGAAACCATGAACATTCATTGAATTTCGTAGTTGTTCTTATATAGTTCTTTGTGAATTCTGCATTTTCTTTGCGGTATTTTTTTTGTGAGTTCTGAAAATTTTCTTGCTGAAATTACAAATTATGATCGATCATCAACATTCAATCTAAGATATATAATCTATATGATCATCTTTGTTTTTTAAAAGATTCAGATTTTAATTCCGTGTGCAAGAACAAACCAAAGTTGCTGTCCACAACATGATTTGTTGCTGAAACACAGCTACATTAATTCTAATCTAAGTTGGGTTTTTCATTGAAAAAAACCTATCTGCTTTATTTAATTTGTGGTAAATTTTGATCTTGCATGTGGGAAATAACCTTGTGCAGCATGTTCTGACTTTACCCATAACTTTGTAGGTGGTATGCGAAACGATTTTTGCATCCAGATGTAGTTATAGTATGTGATTATATTTTATTTGGGATGAAGATCTTGGAGTTGAACACTTCGATGCAGAGAAGTATTCCTATTTTTTTCGTTAATTGATTTTGTTACTTGAGTTATTGTATTCATATTTTATACTTTGTACCAGGTATATTCAACTAATAAAGAAACACAGCTTGGATATTTCTCAACCAGGTCTTGAGCCAAATAATGGTTTGACATGGCAGATGACAGAGGAGAGGAGACAGAGAAGTTCACAAGTTGGATTTCTATGTTGTCAACTCTTTTTCAATGACTTACAAATTTCTTGATTTTGATATGAATATAGGTGAAAATGTGATATGATCCAGTCTTCAGACAGTTTTAAATTATAAATGTGTTGATTATGCACCCCTACAAAAGAGAAACAGGGTTGGTGTACTGAGCCGCATTTGCCTCCATGTGCAGCGTATACTCTCTCTCTCTCTCTGTGGTACCATGTGCTTGACAAGCAGGAAAATTACCTACTTGACGTAAAGTGTGCCACATGAAAAATCGATGATAAATCTGTCCTTGAATAGACTGTAGCCTCAAAACTGCACAACAGTTTGATTCTATTCAAAATTTCAAATGGATTCTTTCGTAAGTAAAATTAATTTGGGCTCTGTCTCAAATCTTATCTATAATAAGCAAGCCAAGATGCTTAATTATTAGATCATTCTATATAGAATGACATGAACAACATATTTTGGGCTATAGTTTGACTAAGGGCTCATTCATTCTTTGTTCTGGATGATGAACAAGTTTATTTCGTATCAAACATGCATATAAACAGTGTTCTCTGTGGGTAAGCTTATGTTACCACCCACACCGTGCTTCTCTCCCTTTGTATGTGTCGCAAATGCCCATGAGGGATCACCCATGGAGAGCTTGGTGTTGTCCTGGTGGTATAGAGTACAATATATTGTTGTTTGAGATCAAACGAACTATAATCCCTTCACACTAGTATGTAACCATGCTGACTCAGTTAACTCTTTTGTTCGTTGATTCAGTTTTGTGGAAATTATGGCCCCTGTATTTTCTCGGGAAGCATGGTGTTGCATGTGGCATATGATTCAGGTGTCATTAAATTTTGATGGAACACCCTGTTCCTTTATTTATTTTTTTTTTTTGATAAGCAAGTGGGTTATTGGTTAATAATTAGTAGGTGAAGGCGGGTTTTGTGGCATTGACTCTCACAGAATTAAACCAACTTAGCAAGCTGGCATCTTCATGCTGCTCCTTTACTTCAGAATCCTTTCGGTTGAATCTATTTTAGATTTTAACCTTCCAGTGACAAGTTGTGTCTAATAATGAGTTTGTAGAATGATTTGGTGCATGGATGGGGTATGGACTTTGCGCTAAGAAGATGTGTTGAGGTTAGTGGATTTTGTTTTTCTGATTCATCTCTTTTACTATAAGCACATATATACATGAAGCCTAGGCAGATGACCTGTATGTTCCAATCGTTTGCCTTGTTCGGATTCAGGCAAGACCGGTGTGTTAAAGGTTGACTAATCAGATAACCCTTAAGGCTTCCAGTGGACTTGATTACTAATTACATTATCCAAAATTCCAAATAAGGAACTCAAATAAACTTGAATAATAATTGGGTTTATTTTGGCTGGTATTGAAGAGTTGGACCATATTTTTTTCTTAAAGTAACTGTAAACCTTATTTTCATCCAGTAATGGGCCAATAAATTGTCCAGTGGTCCATCTGTAAAATGAACGATTCAGCCATGATTTTCATATCTACTGGGCACTTTTTATGTCTGATTTCACCCCTTAATTTCCTTCATCCAAGCAGCCGGCATACGAGAAGATTGGTGTGGTTGACTCGCAATGGATTGTTCATCAAGTCATACCTTCTCTTGGGAACCAGGTGAGACATCATTCTTGACAAACTTGTGGCATAGTTTGATTGATGTTTCTGTACTTTGTGAGTTGTGTTGAAGATTCTTGATGTAGAACATTATACCCAATTAATTTTTCTGTTCGTGTTTAATATATCAATAAGAGAACATATCAACAAAGTAGAATATACTCCAGCAATCCAGAAGCAAAGAAACAAAAGGAAAATGAGAGTTCCAAAGAGCCAGACCAAGTTGATAACACAAGGAAAGTTGTCCAAGGAACTTGAAAGAAGAATGACCTAATTTTCTGTAGTTGAGGATTGGCATCCAGTGAATAACGATGAGGCTTTGTTATCCTTAAATCACAATCATGTTTGTGGAAGGGTCATGTGCACCAACACAAGCACATTTCATTCTCCACTAGGACTTCTTGGAGATTCTGGAGGAGACCAATACTCATCCATCCAAATTCTCATTCCTGTAGCCTGACCCACTGTTTCTTCGTCAACCACATTGGCACAACTAATGATTGCTATCATCTTTGGTCCATTGCTGATCAACTCAGACATACTACCTCTCTACTATGACAATACAGTTAGTTATCAGCTGACTGTGTCTAGGGTTAGTTAACTAGCTTTTTTCTTAGGCAATACAGTTCTTACATGGGATATGGGACCAGTCAGTCGAGGCAAGGTTCATAGATCCCGCTGGAGAACAGGGAGGGCTATAGCTGTAGGACAGCAGCGGGTCATCAATCTAGGGCACATGGCTGCACCAGACAGCCAGGAGCAATTGTTGATACACGTTATGATATTTGTGGCCAAACAAGGGGAGAGATCCCTCTAACCACCCTGCCAGAGGGTAATTTGCTTAGTTTCACCATCTCGAGGAATGATAAGAGTTGGATGTAAATCATGATACCATGATTTTTGATATTAACATAGAAATAAATGAAGGGCCAACTGCTGTATTTCACCACCACATCTGGGCTATGCCATGCAGAAGAAATTCATTGGGCACAGTTCAACTTGTGTTTTATTCCCCACCAAAATGGAAACAAAACAAAAAAATTAGTGTTTGATCTATGTTTTATCCTTAGTGGAAAGACCTTTGGTTTATATTTTTTGATCTATGAGCTAATAAGGTTTATATTTTTTTCTGCTTTTAGACACCTTTTAAGTCCAAGCAGCGGAAATTCATGGTTGCAAGCCCTTGGAAAATGCTTATCTGAGTCCAAATGGGAATTGGAGGATTTTTTTTTGAAGTGTTTTGATGAAAGTGTTGATGGATATGACAAGCTAGACTTCTCAACAAAGCTTAAACTCTTGAATTTTCTATACGATGAAGCTCTTAGCACCCCGTAAGTGATAAAGGATTAATTTACCATCTAATTGGGTATTTTTTGTTCTAGGAAATACCATGTCTCACATTTACCACCCAGATGGGGAGGATGATCTCATCCTTACACCTTGTCAATTTGAGTTTCCGTCTGTACTAAATGTTGTTGTTTGTGATGTTTTCTCTTTTTTTTTTTTTCCTCACAGGTTGTCAAAATGAGCATACAATGTAGCATGCCATCCAAGTATACCTGTATGATGTTACTTCCAGCTGACAGAAGGAAACAAGCCTCTGAATCAGTTGGGATGCAAGATGTATGCATTCATCTAAATTTTTCTAAAACATATGCTATGCTAGCTAAAATTCCTGTCGTAGTAAATAGTACTCAACCAAGTTCTAAGTTCTTTTATTGGAAGTGAGTTCATATCCACTTTCTCTATCTCAATCCTTCACGTGCATTCTAATATTGTAACTTGTACATCATGTTTCATGTGCATCTTTCTGATAATTCGACGATTTCGGGGCAATATGGGAGTAGAAATGAAAAATCGATTTGACCCCGACGGTGCCTCGCCCAACCCCTATAGGGTCGATTTGGGCCCCACAAGTTGGTTGGGCTTAAGATAATTTGGGTTTGGTAGGGGTTATGAGATTTTGGGGAAGGGTTTGGGAAACTCAAGAAATCTCGGGATATTACTAATGTTCTAATTTATGGACTTACTAATGTTTTTTATGCTCATTTTTACAATTGCGTACTTATCATTCGATTTTTTTATTGCAATTCTCCTATCTTCCATCCCATAAGTAGGTTGTTTCTTACGTCTTTTCTAGTTATATATTTGTAGCAATAAGTTGTGGATTTTCAGATAAAATGGGTCAAGTAGCAAAAGAAAACTCTGCTTTGTATTTGTTTGTATTATACTAGATAGGATGGGCCAAGATATTTATTTTTTTCATTTTCTAATATTTTGCTTGTATTGTGCTAGACTATGTTGAAATTTCTTGAGAGTCGGAAGGAAAATCGAGTCTGGTACAATGGATCATACTATTCTCTTGGGGTAAGTATTTTAAGTATTTTTTGTATATTTCTATTCATGTTCTTAGTTTTGAAGTGATGCTTAGATCTCATGTTGTATTTAAATGTTTTGTAAGTATAATTGGGTTGTATTGTTTGGTTGCATATTGTTATTTCTGTTTCAATACATTTAGAGAGACTAATGTGATTTCCTTGCCTTTTGAAAAGAAGACTTCAAATTCTACAACACTAGACATAGCTTATACTAAATATAGAAGGTGAGTTCTTTTTAAATTTTTATTTTATTTTTAATGAAAGAATTTTATTTTGCCTAGAATTTTATGAGAAATTTTAGGGATTATCTGGGTTAAATGCTTGAATGGGTGATGTTTAGTTATTGAAATGTTGTTTTTGATGTGCATTAGAGTTATTAAAAATGGTTGGTTTAGTAATTTCGGCAATTTCCTTGTGAACTTTAATTAATTGTTTGGGCACATGAATAGGAAGCCCAAAAATTCTATTGTCAAGCTCACCACTTTTTATTGTATAGTTTGACATTTTTTTTATTGTTGGATACAATAATCTAAAAAAAAATGTCGAACTCAACAATAAAAATATTGAACTTGGCAATAAAATGTGGTGAGCTCGACATTGGTAAAACAAGCCATTTTTCGTTTTTTCGTTGGATCCAACACAATCGAATGATCCATAGATATTACTCGTTGGAGAATGCAAATGACCGTTGGAACCAAAGTTGTCTATTTAAAGCGTTTCCCTTTCTCTGTCTTGTCCCATCTCTCTCTCTCTCTCACTCCCTTCCTCGTATGTTCAAGCAAGTAATCTTGAAGAAGAATCCTAATCTTCGAGGGCAACCAAGGCCTCATCATGAAATTTTGGTAGTTAGCGTTCCACAAAAACAATAATCTGAAGAAGATCCAAGGAGATATCTTGATGTCTTCAATGGCATCGGTGGAGGTAAGGTGAAATCCCATCAGAACCCCAGCCTTCCTCTTCTCTCTAATTGGGCGAAATCTCATTAAAACCCTAACCTTCTTCTTTTCTCTAATTATCTCCTTTAATTGTTTTTACCCCTAACCTTATTTTCAGTACAACACTCCATTTTGCTAGATTTCTCAAGTTTATCTCTAACTATCACATAGTTCTGATTTTTTTTTCCTAAACCTTGTTGTGCCACTTTGTATTTTTATCATATTTCTCAAGTTTATCTTCTAGTTCTTCAAATTTTGAAATTGTTCTTCAAGTTTTATCTTAGTTTGGTGAATATTATCATTCGGTTACAATCTGTATGTATTTGTGGTGTTTGGTGGATATTCGGCGTACGTTTGGCTAGTTGGAATAAAGGTGTGTTTGGCTGGTAGGAGTTGGGAAATATTTTTGGTCAGTCTAATTTGTTATTGGACTCTCAGTTAAGTGAGGTAATTGGATTCTCAATTTGGTAGGCAAACAACTGGAAGGGACAAGGGTGTGTTTGGTAGAAATTGGGGTATGCTAAATTATGTTTAGCCAGTCTTTTTTGGTGCACGTATTTTTGTTTTTCATGCTTTTACAAAAAAAAAAAAAAAAATTTCTGTTATACAAGAATTTCTATTTGGTTTGCAACATTTAGGTTGCATGGAAACTATTTTATTTTTAGGCGAACGATGAAATTGTTTTCCTATTTCACATTGTTCTTAAAAAGGATAGAAATTTCTGACTGATACAACGGACATTAATCACTACTCTATTTGCATAATGTCTTTCATCAGCTATCATCGAGCTTTATTTTTTCCATAACAATAACACCTTCCTTAACTTATTCCCACATTGCTAAATTGGTTAAAATCTTTGTGTTGGTACAATGACCTGTGTGTTGAACTTTGTCATGGTTTTTTGTAATTCTCTTCTCCATGCATAATATTTCCTTAAATGTTTAGTTTTCATACGTCTTACCCCCCTTTATTTAGTGCAAATATGAATCTTTCTTATCGATTTTGTGGCTTGTCTCGGGTCACTTAATCTTAGCAAAATAAAAATAAAAAAAATTCAATAAATACATTGTCAAACTTAAAGAAAAATATGGCATTTGTTCCATAGCTTCAATAACCCATCTCCAATTGGAATCAGATCTCCCTGTTCCACCCATAAAAAATCTTAGGCTCCTTTTGGTTTTAAACATAGAATTTTTGGGAAAAAAGAAAAAAGAATTAATGCTCATCAAACCACATTTCAAATTCACATTTTCACCCCAAAAAAAAAAAAAAAATTTCTTTTAGAAAACTACATGCTACCAATCAAACATAACCTCTAATGGGTATAATGGATAGTGATGTCAGCCTTATGCAATTATAGAGTTTTTGAATAATTCTCCTTTGTACTCCATCGTTGTGCATATAGAGAACGTCTCACTAGTCCTTTTTGCAGAAATTTCCTAGAAGTGCATGCTATACTTTTGTAGTTCTTGGATTCACTCCCATAAATTGTTGCAAGTATTGGAAGTAGTGACCAATTATCAATATTTAATGACTTCTTATGCTTTCATTTTTGTAGATCAATATTTTTTCATTGTTTTCATGGTTAGTTGTTAGGAATCGTAGATAAATTATGCTATCCCTAGGAAAAAGAAAAGACTCCTAGCTTACAACCATATCCCATTAACTATTAAATGCAACATGAACTACCATGGTGATCTACCTTTTATCCATTAGTCCATGACTTCAAGCTTGGGAAAAATCAGTGTACCTTACATTAACACCAGTTTTGTTTCCAAACCGTACCTTAGGCACGGTCATTCGCTAGTGTGTATATCCTGATTTGTGCTAGATTAGGAATAATCCATGTTAGTTAATGCATTCATCTACATTGGGGTTAATCATTATCAATATTTTAAAAACTTATGTCTTGAGGCATGAGGCGTAGGCCTCAAGGCGAGGCGTAGGCTTCATGGCTTGAGGCTTAAGCCTCATCAAATATTAGTAAGGCTTACGCCTCATGCCTCACACCTCAATATGCAATGAGGCTTACGCCTCAATATGTTCAACATAACCCAAAATCGTGGGTTAAAAAATTCAATTTTTTATTTTCTTATTATATTTCACACAAATACCCCCCCTCCCCAAATGTCTCTTATTTACATAACTCTACTAAATAGAAGAGTTTTTTGTCTTCTAAACCTAGATTATAAAGAGATCTCTCAAAATCTCTCTTTAAAATCTTAAAATCTCCTTATACCAAAATTTCTTCCTAGAGGCTCCAATATTCATTGAATTCGAATCCATTGGTTACTAAAACTTTTGTATGAAGATTGTGAATAGAACCAAGAAATCAAGGATTTTCTAAGGTTTTGAGGCATGTGATTTTCTATGTATATTCTTGAACTTTTTACCTTTTTTTTTTCTTTCGAAAACTCATATTTCTCTTTTGTTTTTGTGTTTGATTCTTTTGTACACAATTTTCTCTAATTTATAATAGGGTCTAAAACTCTATTCCTAGGCCTAGAGTAGTTGTTTATTTGATGTTTGATACCCTATGAGTGATGATACATCTTACATTTTTAATGTATATTTTTATTTGATGCTTGTAGGTAATTTACTTGTTTTTATATTTTTTCTGAATTTATTATAAATTTTTTTATATATTTTTAAGATTTTTTAACAAAAATTAATTGAGGCTTATGCCTTGATGCGCCTTGAGGCTTACATCTCATCTCAAGAACCCAAAACACCTCAAATACGCCTTCGGTAATTATTAGCCAATTGTTTGACTAAAGGTTCAATGTAAATTGGTTATGAGTAACAATTAATTGTTTATAATTAATTTAATTGTTAGTGACTAGTGAGTAACAATGGTTGGTTAATGATTTTAGTTTCATTATTTGCATTTAATGATTTTTTTCCATTTTTAGTTGTTAATATTAAGTGATTAATGATTAGTGACGAGTGGTTAGCATTTAGTAGTTTATAAGGTTTAGGGGTTGGGGGGCTTGGGATTTATGTTTTGGAGTTGGGATTTTTAGGATTTAGGTTTAAAGGTTAATGATTTTTTTATTTATAGATCAGTGGTTGGTTAAATGTTAGTAGTTACCAGTTCGTGGTAAATGTTCAATGGATAATTTTGATTAGTGATTAGTGATTAATGATCATTTATTGGTTGAAGGTTAGTATTTAGTGATTTAGTTGAAATGATCAATAATTTGGTTAGTTGAATTTAGTTACAAATTGGTAGTGAATGTTTTATTATTGTTGGATTGCACAAGTTAGGCATTACAACACTAAATCATGATTTTTGATTCGCTAAACCATTTGTTGTCTATTTTAGTGAGGTTTCTAATCATTAGGGATTGTTTGCATGTTTATAAAATGTCAAATTTTTATTCAAATTCTACTTTGTTATAACATAGAAACAACTCTAAATTTTGTTTTTTTAACTTGAAGTCCCAAATCTATGCTTTTTACTATAAAAAATGATCTAAAAAATTTTCTTTTGCAATGTTAAACCATTCTCAAAATTTGAGTTTTGTAAATGAAAAATGGCATTTCAAATTTGGATTTTTTGTACTATGAAAATAATTTTTAAACTTTGATTTTGTGATTGGGCTCTTCCAAGTACCACTCTGGTTAAGCAAATGGTACTTGAGCATGAGAGCCTCTGATTTCGTTTCACATTACTTTATTATATGATTTTTTACATGGTAATTCAGTTTATGTGACTGGGGTTTCTCTTTTTTACCCCTTATTACATACTGATTAGTGTTGTTTGTCTCACCCCCTCATGAGTTTTATACATCGTATTTGATTTATGCTCTTGTTGTTCATGCATTTGGGTTGAACAGTCAAAATTCTTCTTAGGTGGAGAGAGTTGGAACATTGGACCCCTGATGAAGATGATCTAGAATGCTCCAAATTGGAAAATATATATTTGAATAGGAAGACTTAGAAAAGTAAGCCTCAAGAATAGCAAGTGAGGGTGAGGAAACTCAAGATCTTCATTTAGAGGAGGAACGAGGCCTTTCATTTTCATGTATATTTTTATTTTGATGAGGAGATCGACCAGATACCTCAACTGCTTGAAATCACCTAAACTGTTTAAAACCACTCCTCTCCATTTCAAGGTCCTCGCTCTCGTGTATCTACCCGAACGAGCAACAACTCTGTCATGGCGTCCACCCTTAGACCTTACATCTCCACAGTCAACAAAGAAGCACTCCTTTTTTTTTCAAGAACTTAATCTTCTCAAGTTTAAAATCAGCATCATATTTATAAAAAAGAAATCTAAGTAGAAGGCCTAGAGTTCTCAATGCTTGCGAGATGTTGAATTCATAGGAAGGCCTTTGTATCATGAATCCAAGAGATTATTAAATAGATGCATTTCTCATTTTGGTTGACATGTAGTGTATCGCAATGAATTAAACTTTCTTTCAACCTTCTAACAAGTATTTCCTTTTCCTTTGATCAATACTATATAAAGGTTTTAGAATCGAATATTCAAACAAGATCAGAGAATGTATCTTTCTATGGGGAAGGCTTGAATCCTGTATTACTTTGGGATTTGCAATGTGAGTATTGTTCTTCCATTTAAATCCATCTTAAGTAATATAAACATAAGTCATCTATAGGATTTTTTTTTCAGTAAATTTCACTTCGGTTCCTTAATCAGTAGTATAGTGGGTGACTCATCATTATCACCTGATGACCACCACCATCATTATTAGATCATTTTATGTTCATCATGATATGACGATATGTTACAATCTCAACTTTGAAGTCATGGGTTGAAGCCATGATGATGATGACCATGTTCATGATAATACTCATGATGAGGTTGTTTATAATGATCATGATGATGATAATGTCCATGTAATGATGATGATGATAATCATTATTAGAATCATTGTATGTTCATCATGATGATAACAACCATCATTGTATGATCAACATATTCGAAACTAATATAATTTCTTTAGGCTATCAATGTTGCCTGTAGAGACGTCGGTTTGGTAACTGATGTTATATGTCTTTAACCTTGGTTAAATAACCGATGTCAAATGCCTTACGTGGTAGTTTTTTTTTCCTATAGCTCCTGTGGCAGTTTTAGTGGTTGAGAGAGTGCCATGCCGACAAACAAACAAACTAAATCTAATCGTTTAAATTTGTAAGTTTTGTGGTTGTTGACTTTTAATACCCTCGTCTGGCTTAGAAGGGATTTTTTTTCCTCTCTAAATCTCATCTAAGGCATGAAATGCTCAATACAACGGATCGGTCGGGTTGATAAACTTGGCTCACTCCTCATTAATACTAAATAAAATGTCTTATATATTGACAAGTGGCATTTAAAAAATATATATATTTACAATTATTTCTCCTAAAATATATTTAAAAATCCACATATATGAAATTAAAAGTAAATATAAAATTGAGTGGGGGGGGGGGGGGGGGACTCATCTTGTGTGCACGCACCCGACCTCGACCTCGGGCATGAAATGCTTGTGCACAAACCTAATCCAAGGTCGGGATAAAGACTTATGAGAACCTTCCCAATTATGTGTGAAGCTAAGATAAAATTATCAAACCAAAATAAACAACCAAAGCAAATATATGTAGCAACTTATCACACATAGTTGGTAAACCATGATATTAAGATTTACGTGAAAAACACTACCAATAAAAAAGGGAAAAACTAAAGGGCAACTCTGAGAATAATCCATTATTTCAACATTTTATGAATGAAAGATACGAATTTATGATCGTGCTTAGTACACAATATTAAGAGAGATTCTCTTGCCACCCCAACTTTTGCTAATGCCACCCCAATTCGTCCATAAATTACCAAAAAATTAACACACATCATGGAGTGGCATTAGCAAAAGTTGGTGTGGCAAAGAAGTTCGCCTTTTTAAAGTGCTAAATCATTTTTTTTTTGAAGAACGTGAATCTTATTTCTATATGTCCCTTTCCTCATTTTTTGCAGTTTAGATAAGCTTCATTTTCAACATCAATGTCCTTTAGATTACATTTTACAAGCTTAAAGATAGTTGTAACCCTATATTCTAATGATTCATAGGCCATACATATGTTACTGGTGCTAACTTGTTGAAAAACATGTTTGGGAATTAAAATGAATAATGTACTGGACTAATAAGCGGTTAATACCTATAGGTTGTGAGTTCAATACCCAGTATGAGCATTAATTCTTCACGTGCCACCCGTGAGGGCACACCCTCACTTACTTGGTGTGTGTGATGTGCGGGCGTTGCACATGCTCTAGGACTAGTCCTTGGACAAGACCGTAATTTCCATCATCTACTCTTACTATTTTAATCACTATCTTTTGGGGTTTTTATTCATCAATATTTTTTTAAAAATTTTATGAGGGAATTGGCCTCTTAAAGCACTGTATTTTGCCCAAATCTCCCGGGTACATGCAATTAGGGGTGCAAGTTAATCTAGTTCAAACCGTGAATGTTGGGTTGGTTTGGTTCGGTTTAAACTAAGTAACGATTCAGTTTCAGGTTTAAAAAATGAAGAACCGATGGATTCGATTTGGTTATCGGTTTAGACTTGGTAAATAACTGAACCAAATCAACATATTATTTTAAAATAAAATATAAGTTATTTTTTTCAAAACCCTAAAGCCCTCTTTCCTTCTTTGATATTTCCCTCCTCTACTCTCTTTCTCTCTCTCTCGTCTCTTGCAACTTGCAAGGCATGCGGCTGCAAGCTGCCTTTCAATTCCGGTGTGGCCAACAGGTCATCTCTCCCCCCCCCCTTTCTCTATCTCTCTCTTGCAACTGAGGTGAGGTTGTTGGCTGCCTCTCAATTTCGGCGGGTCATTGAAGACACCCCATTTTTGCACTCACCTGATTAATCAACTCGTCAACTCGATTGCGACGGTTCTCAGTGATGGATAAATATTATAATATTTTTTATTTGTTACTAGATATGTTTCAGAAATTCGGATAAGGTATTTAAACAAGCAAAACTTTAGAAACCATGCTACGCTAGGAAAATATGACCTAAAAAACATAGAATTCATCATTTTGAGACAAAAAGAAACTTTACGAGAAAAATCACTAAAACAAAATTACTAAAATACCTCCGACATCAATACATCCTTAGAGCTTACATTATGCTTAAGAAAACATTTTCAAATATATAAAATAACAAATTAAAATCAAATAAATCATTTTGTCAATTTTCACGCCCTCATAGGGTCTACGACCATTTCATGCCAAAAACTCATAAGTGATACAAATTGATACTCTCATTAAATTCCTTACGAAAAACTTATTTCAAAACATCCCAAAACATTGAAAAACAACTTCTCAACGCAAAAGTCTTCTTTGAGGGCAAAACAATAATTTTTCAATCTTAAAATTCAAATTTTCGAAATTAATAATTAAAATATTAATTAACGTAAAGTGAAATCTTAATAAATTGAATTAAAAATTCTAACAAATAAAATCAATCAGTCAAGCCCACGGGCCAAATTTTAAGTGGTGGCCCACATGATATTTATTAAAAAAAAACCCTCCATCTAGGGTTTCAAAGAATTAAAAGTATATTATGAGGCTCTCCAAAAAACTTAAAAATCTTCATTGTACGTAAGAATTAAAATCCTAATTCAAAACCCTAATTAACCTTATCTTATCTTAAAGAGACCTAATCAAACTGAAAAACTCTCAAAAAATCTATAAAAAAGAGCCCCTCCACAATCTAATCTCGTAGGTCAAGAAAAATCCTGGGAAAGAGATGTCAAAAACTCTCCCCAACCTTCCCAAAATCTAAATTTGAAGCTCTAATTCCCTACTTAAACCTAAGCCCTATTTTTTACTCAAAAAACACTTAGAAATCTTCAAAAAACATCTAGAAACCTTTAAAACACTCAGAACATCCAGAAAATATTCAGATCTAGGAGGAGAATACCTCATCTCGGAGATCAGAAACGGATCTAGTGATGGAGACACAAGCAAGAAAACTCATATGAGGAACGCACCCCATCAATTTTGAAGGAATCAACCATAGGAATCATCTAAGTAAACTAATTTTTTTATTTATTTTATTGTTTAAGTCATTTTGGCATTTGTCAGGAGAGATTAGCGCCTAACACCTTCCAATCCCGTAACGTGATCCTCGGACCCATAGTTTCTTTTTTGTAGATTAATATTGTTTATCTGTTTAGAGTCATGATTCGGTTCCTAGATTGTAAAACTATGTGGTTACTCCCAAACGCCAAAAAAGAGGATCCGCAATCCGCAGATTGAGAGCGCTTTCAGTGACGATTCCACTGGGAATTTTATTGAGGATCAAATTTGAAATATCTCAAATATTAAGGCATTGCCGAATCGATCTAGTTTTTTTATTTATTTTGTTTGTTTGTGTATTTATTTATTGTTCTTTTAGCTTGATTGTTGATCATTTGTTTGGATTTTGAGTATGTTATTTTTTCTTTTTTTGTGATCTAATTGAAGGTCACTTGTGGTGTCCTAAATAATTCAATATTTTAAATATTAATGGAATTAAGAGGGAATGATTGGGTTGAAATAAGGAGCCATGATTTTGTTTTTTTTTTTTAAATCGATTTTTGATGAAATTTTTTTTAGCGATTTGCTATGCATGAGTGGTGAGTTGTGAAAAGATTTTTTTTTTTTTTATGCGAGAGTGATGTATTGTTAGTAATGGCTTTTTTTTTTTTTTTTTGTGTGTGAGGAAGGGATTTCAAAAAACAATCACAAAAAAAAAAAAAAAATCAAAGAAAACCCAGCGCTACTGTGCATGGGGTGCCATTAGTAAGAAAGCGTTTTTTATTATTATTTTTTCTCATCTATATGTGCTTAGTCAGGAAAGAAGAGAGACGCCTCTCTCTCTCTCTCTCTCTCTCTCTCTCTCTTTCTTCTTCTTCTTCTCCGCCATTGGCATTTTTTGTATCTTTTCTTCTCTATTTTGAAAGGAAAAAATCGTTAATCATGGTGGATTGGTCTCACCCTCCATAATTGTGAAACGATTGATCTCCAAAATCGGTATGCTATGATTTCGTTCGGTTTGCTATTCATAGAGATCATCCATATCGTATCCACAACCTCATCGCTTACCAAACGGTTTCCAAAATCAACCCCAATCTTCTTTTCGAGAAAATTCTTAAAAACAGATTTTCATTTTGAATCTTGATTTAAAATTTGATTTCATAGTCACTCATTTCAAAACATTAGATCAAAGTTAAAAATTGTGAATTTTACTTTTGGATCCAAGCTTTTCCATTAAATCTAGAAAGCCATGGTATTAGATTACGGATGAGATGAACACGTTGGCTAAGTGACCCTTAGTAAATTTTGAACTCTCTTTTTCAATTTACAAAAGAATAAAATAAAATAACATAAAATAAAATAAATCATGACTCCCTATCTCCACAATTATCATTATGTCCTCAATTCAATATTCGTGGAAATCTCAATTTGTTTAGGGTCACCCAAAGTGATATTTTATTGGACCATAAAAAAAATTAGTTCATTTTTCAAAAAAAAAAAAAAAGAGGTTTTCTGTGCCTATCTCAATGGTTGATTATTTATGTGATATTTTGACGGATCATTCTTCGTTATCTCTTTACTACCCTGATTGATTTTCTATCTAATATGTCATGATATGATTGATATCTAATATGCCATGGTCTGATTGATATATCTCTATGATGTGCGTGCTTTAATCTCGAACAGGATGTTTTGAATATTTTTGTATTTCTTGATTAACATTTATGTGGCATCCATATGTTGATAGTTTGATTTGGCTTATGGGCCAATTTATTTGAAAAATACCCCAGGCACACCCCACTCTGTTTTGTACACACCACTATCACGTTTAAATTTCTTTGCATTGCATGCTTGCATGTCCTTTATAGTCAACGTGGCACTAGTGTATGGCTCGGTCTTCTCGTGAGGTGCGACGTCATGCATAAAAACCACAACTCCAGTCATGTAACTTTATGATATATAAAACTAGGGCATTAGTACCGTTCAATTAAGTGACACTGAAAGGTATATCGATGCACCCATTCTAGAGTGACCTGAGCCTTTGTCCTATTATAAGCCGTAAAGTCGCATGTCTCGATTGACAACGTAGTACTAGTATGTGATCAATTCCCTTGTGGGATGCTAAGCCATTTATGAAAGCTATAACCTTAGACTCATACCTATACGATATACTAAAGCTAATCTAAGTTGTACAAATTGCTTTTCTTGGTCAAAATCAGTGCCTAAGTGAAATCCTACCCTATTGTACCTCATGTACTAGGGGGATATATAACGTCTATTCTAGACGAGAGGTGATTTAAGAATGCATTTGCTTAGCATCATGCGCCACCTCTCAACTATGGATCAAACTAGTTGCTTTTGACTTTAGAGATTTGTGTTGGAGTTTTAGATTATCACATATACGATATATCAAACCAAGTTACCACATACCGTAGATTGAGTACGCTCGAGAAGTATATAAGTACACTTGGGTAAAGGTAGCCAGATAAATTATATTGCACGTAGTAAACCTAGAGTCTAGAAACCTCCAAATAGGTCATAACTTGAACTTATCGTGGTGTTCCCAGGTTGGTTTTTGGAAATGAACTTTTCAAATGTTGAGATTAGGAAGTTACAATTTTGTCCTCAAGATACCAAATTTTGGTTTAATTTGATTCGAGGCTACCATATCATTGGGTGCACCAACCCAACAAAGAATCCATTCTAAATTTGGCAATGGTTCATAGACCTAGTCCATTTTGATCCAACAATCATGATGGGCCGGACCACTAAAATCAAAATGGTATTCAAACGTTTTTTTAATTCGGGTCCCAACCCATTTCAAAAAGAAGAAAAATATTTCTAAAGAAAAAATAAATAAAGAAAAGGATTTTTACAAAAAAAAAAATTTTGCATGGACCTTGGAAAATTACTAAAATATGTTGCAAAAAAATAGTTTAAATCAGATTTGTGAAAGTTTTTTTTTTCAATGAAAACATTATTTGTCAATATTTTTAAGAGTGCAATAAAATTATTTTTCTTTTGAAATAATCATTACATGAATGAATTGTTTAATGGATTGATGCATAGAATTCAATAAAATCTCATAATTCATTAAAATGTTATCAAGGGGATAACACTGGAATTGATTAAATTCACTTTCGATGGGTTATCATTACACCTAAGCTCAATTGTTCACCGTTTTGCTAGGGTCACTAATCCAGTCAGCTAGAACGAACGTCAATACCAAGTGAATATTCAAAAATGTACCCCAAAAATTTTCAACATTACACAGTTGTTCCCTGAGGATCATAGTGCCTTAGTCCTACCAGTTGAAAGCAATGTCTCGAGTCCTCAGTTCATAATCAAACCCGTTGTGGGTATTTGTCTTGAGTTTTCATGAACCATTTGGGTTAGCTCAAGTATCCAATTTTTTTATCAATTCAGCAAGGTCATGTTTCTTTAGATCGAGTCTATCCCTCTTTTTCTGTTGAGTTGAGTTAATTTGTCAAGTCTATAAAGGTGTCTGTCGTCCCATCTGAATTTGATTGAATAAATGAAATTTTTTAATACCTCGAGCGCATTAACAAATTAACTAATAATTTGACTTCAAAGATAGATTCCTCTAATAAGGAACTCCCTTTTGAATGAGAAGATAAATGTCGTGTTCATCCTCTAATCGAGGAAGCAAATGTCATTCACCTCGAAAAGAATAATTCCCAAGAAATTCAAACAGAAGAACACAAGAGGATAATGAATTTACTCAGAAATTTCAAAAGACTTGTTCGCGTGATCCTATGAGGATATGTTAAGTGCAAGTTTAAGTATTGTTTAACACGGAATAAATATTCACTCGATGAAATGAAAATATCGATAGAAATGTTACAAAATGTATCAACGCTATCCTCACTACATTTCGAGTTGCAAAGTTCATTCAAACACATATCATCAGCCGATGTGGGGGTACCTTTGAAATTGATCTCTTATAATGGATCACACTTCAAAGTTGAGGTTATTACTCTATATTCAAAGTTCAAGATCTGGCATCACAAATCATTTCTCTACGTTCTCAGACTAATGGAGATGTTGAAACAGCTAGTAAAAATCTTAAGACAATCATCGGGAAAATGTGTCAATTGCATCAGGATTGGTTAGAGAAGTTATCATTCGCATTAGAGGTATATCACACTTCAATTTGATCTTCCACTAGAACCACTCCCTACTCCCTAATATATGGTATGGGAGCAATCTTACCAATTGAAATGGAAATCCCGTCTCTTAGGGTTTTATTGGAAAGTCAGTTGTCAAAGACAGACTGGGTCCATCATGGGTACAAAAAACTAAACTTGACTGAATAAAAACAACTTAAAGTTCTGCACCACGTGTAAATTTATCAGAGAAGAGTCACTCGTACGTTTGACAAAAAGGTCAAAGTTCGCCACTTATAAATCAAAGAAAATTGAACACCCCCCCTCAGCCACAAGAGGAAGTCTGAACCCAATAGGAGAGATTCATTCATTAAAGAAATACTACTTGAAAAAGTCGTCAGATTTCAAGATCATGATGGAATTGAATTATCAGAACCAATAAACATTGACCAAATCAAGCGGTACTACATTTAAGGAGGCCATCTTCGGCCAAATCAATTTTCTGTTATCCAGTTCAATATCTCATTTCTCAGTCCTTTGCAGCCTTTTTAAAAAAATGCATTTTTCTTTCCCAGCCCGATTATCCAACCTAGGGGAGGGAAAATTCGAACTACATTTTTGTCTGATCCCAAAATTCTGGGGTACATAGGCAACTTGAGAAGTTACTTCAAGCCCGACCACATCAAAATAAAAATATATATTCCCTCATAAAAAGACAAAGAAAATATTCAAAAAAGAGTTATTGTCAAAATGGGAAAGAAAATTCAAAGAAAAAGAAAAAGATTAAAAGAAATGCCACACAAGGGGCATTCGGGTTTTTTGAGCCTCAAAATTCCTTTATTTTTATGTCCAATCCTAAGCTTACCCATGAAAAGTCTTCCTAAGTACCGTGTGAAAAAGGAATGTAACAAAGCGTGATCAGATAGTAACTCCAGAAGTTTAAAAGAAAAAGAAAAAAAAAATGGGACCTACTAAGTTGAAAATCCAAAAGGACGACTTAAGCAAAAATTAAAGACAAGCTCGCAAGGTTAAAAATCTGAAAGGACAACCTTGGCAACAATTAGAACAAAGAAAAAAGCATACTAAGTTGAAAACCCGAAAGGGCGACTTAGGCAAAAATTTAGGTAAGCTCGCAATGTTGAAAATCTGAAATGATGACCTTGGCAACAATCAGAGCAAAAATGAAAAATTATAAGATCGTTAGATAGAGAACTTAAAAAGGCAATCTAGTAAGGCAAAAGCTAGAGCATGTTTACTAGATTGAAAATCTAAAAGGGCAATATAGGCAAAAGTTAAAGCAACAAAAGAAAATTCCCGTTGAGTTGAAAAGCTAGAAGGATGGTCTAAATCAAAATATCAGACATCCAAATGACCAAGTTCTAATACCCAACTTAAACTAGGTAAAGACTCAGAAGCCACGAGTATATTATTCATGATTGATTTGAAAATTTTCACTTCCTTAAGTGAACCAAGAGAGAGAAGGGTGGATTCTAAAAGGAAGTATTTTGTTCCCTTGAGCCTGACTCAAAATCTTCAATGTAAAAAATCAAAAGTAAAAGTTAAATCTTTATTGCGCTTGTGGTAATCAAAGATTTCAAACCTTCAAAATAAGGGGCATTTTTTTTTTAAAGCGTGTAGTTTTTCCCTTTATACTAAGGACAGTCTTTTCCAAATTGAGTTCAATTGTCCCCAATGCAATGTTTTCTATCAAACTAGGGGCATTTTGTTCTGAAGCTTAATTAATGTTAATCTTAAAGGATAATAGAAACTCTGAATTTAAGGTTATCCTCTTAATATCAATTTTTTGAAAACCCTTGAAGTTTAAGGGAAGTAAAAAAAATTCATAAAATCTTTGAAAAATCTTGAGGTTCAAAGAGAAGCATTCTGATCTCATATTTGGTTTTGCCTAGAAAAAAGTTCATTACTCTTTCACCCCGAGTAAGTAGAGTAGGACTCCTCAAAATAGTTCATTACTCTTTCACCCCGAGTAGGTAGAGTAGAACTCCCAGATTTATTTATTCTTTCCTAGATTCATTTATTTTTCCTATATTCATTCATTCTTTTTCAAATTCATTCATTCATTCCCAAAGTTATCCATTCTTTTTCAGATTCATACCGTCAAGGATTTTCTCGGATCTTGCCCAGTTAGACATCGTTGAGGGTTTTCTCGGATTTTGCTCAACTAAACGCCGTCGAGGATTTTCACGAATTTTGCTCAAACACCTTCGAAGGCTTTCTCGAATTTTCTGAAATTTTGCTCAGCCAGACATCGTCGAGGGTTTTCTCGAATTTTGTTCATACACCACCGAGGGGGCCAGACATCACCAAAGGTATTCTCAGATTTTGCTTAACCAGATACCACCGAGTGTTTTCTCGGATTTTTCTTAGCCAAACACAGCCAAGGATTTTCTCGAATTTTGCTCAGATATCATCGAGGATTTACTCAGATTTTGCTCAGATCTTACTCAGTTTTTGCTTAGATTTTACTCAGATCCTCTGAGATTTATCTTAGATTTCAAGTGCACACACTTGCACATTTGTTCATTTAGTCATGGAGAATTTTCTAAAATTCAAGGATCTGATATCGTTAATGAGAACTTGCACTTGAGGACCTGACTACTTTTAATTCGGAAAGAGTTTTACCCTCAAGGATTCGAACGTTCCAACAAATTGCTAAATCAAACTGCAAAATGAACTGTCACTAGCTTTGGCATTCAGATATCACACTATCTATCAAAGTAGATTTGCTATCTAATTTATTACAACCCTTTGCCAAAGAGGAGCATCTGTAGACACCCCATTTTCGCATTTGCCTGATTAATCAACTCGTCAACTCAATTGCGACGGTTTCCAATGATAGATGAATATTTAAATATTTTTTTATTTGTTACTAGATATATTTCAGAAATTCGAATGAGGTATTTTAAATAAGCAAAACTTTAAAAATCACATTACGCTAAGAAAATATAACTCAAAAACATAGAAATCATCATTTTGAGACAAAAATAAGCTTTACGAGAAAAATTACCAAAATTAAATTATCAAAATACCCCCAACATCAAAACATCCTTAGAGCCTACATTACTCTTAGGAAAATCTTTTCGAACACAAAACAACAAATTCAAACCAAATAAACCATTTCGTAAATTTTCACAAAATTTAACAAAATTATCAAAACGCCCTCATAGGGTCAACCATTTCATGCAAAAAAAACCCATAAGTTATACAAACTGATACTCTCATTGAATTCCTTACGAAAAACTGATTTCAAAACATTTCAAAACAACGAAAACAACCTCTCAAAACAAAAGTCCTTTTTGAGGGCAAAATAGTAATTTTTCAATCCTAAAAATTTAAAATTTCGAAATTAATAATTAAAACATTAATTAACGTAAAGTGAATTTTAATAAATTGAATTAAAAATCTGAACAAATAAAATCAATCAATTCAAGCCCATGAGCCAAATTTTAAGTGGTGGCCCACTTATTTAAGTGGGGGCCCACATGATATTTATTAAAAGACCCCTCCATCTGGGGTCCCAAAGAATTAAAAGTATAATTAAGGGATTTCTCCAAAAAAACTTAAAAATAGTCATTATACGTAAGAATTAAAATCCTAATTCAAAACCCTAATTATCATTATCTTAAGAGACCTAGTCAAACTGAAAAACTCCAAAAAACTTTATAAAAAAGAACTTCCATAACCTAATCTCGCAGGTCAAGAAAAACCCTAGGAAAGAGATACCAAAAACTCTCCCCAGCCTTCCTAAAATACTAAATCTGAAGCCCTAAGTCCCTACCTAACACCCAAACCCCATTTTTTACTCAAAAAACACATAGAAATCTTCAACAAAAAAAAAAACATCCAGAAATCTTCAAAACACCTAGAACATCTAGAAAATATTCATATCTAGGAGGAGAATACCTCATCTCAAATATTGAAAGCGGATCTGGTGATGGAAACACAAGCAGAAAAACTCATACGAGGAACGTACTCCGCCAGTTCTGAGGGAATCAACCGTCGCAATCATCTAGGTAAACTAGTTTTTTTTTTTTTATATTGCTTAGGTCATTTTTTAGCAATGTAATTTTTGAAAAAAATAGATACCGGCATTTGTTGAGCGGGATTGGTACCTAAGGCCTTCCAATCCCGTAACGTGATCCCCAGACCCATAATTTCTTTTTTGTAGATTAGTATTATTTATCTTTTTAGAGTTATGATTCGGTTCCTAGACCGTGAAATTAGGGGACGACTCCCAAACACCAAAAAAGAGGATCTGCAACCGACGGATCGAGGGCGTTTTCAGTTATCCCTCATCTCTCTATCTAAGCAGAATTGAATCTTCTCTGTCATTCCTCAAATTCAGAAGTTCTGTTTTCTGAATTTTTTTTTTACACTTTAATGTGAAAGAAATGTATAAATAGTTAATGAACAGAAAGGGTCTACTGATTTTGTTGAGAACCAAAATGAAACCAACTGATCCAAAGAAGCTCCCAATCTCCCCTGTAAGTGAACCCAATCTCTCAAATATCACAAATTAGATTCATTTTTATAAACTTATTTTGTTGTGGAAGAGATTAATGGAAACCCATTTTGTTTTGGGTATTGGTTTTGTAGTTTTGGAGAAAAATTGATTTTTTAGATGATATCTGGAAATCTAGTCTTTTTATTTTTTTGCGTGTGAAATTAATCTAATCTTTATGTGATCTCATAATCTTCATGTGTTTGGCATAATGAAGTTGGTCATTCTCAACCTGCTTCTGAAAGCAACCAATTTGACAGAAATTTAGACTCATCTTTCTAGAAATTCGATTCCTCAAACAATCCGAAAATGTTATTTTTTTGGGGACGAATGTTACTTTATGTACTTATTTCCATAATTTTATTGATAAATTTGTGTAAAAAAATAACTTTTTTTTGGCAACCCATGGATCCGAATTAAGGTCAGTTTGGGTTGGTTCGATTCTAGACCAATTCAGTTCAGTTCTGGTTCCCATTTAATGGAATCGACCTTGGTCGAGTTGGTTCAGTTTAGTTTTGATTTTGCTCTAAACCAAACCAACCCGAACCAAGTAGCACTCCTACATGCAATACCCCACAAACCACACATATTAGGTAAATAGGGAAAAATTTCTATGGATGGCCAACGAAGGGACTTGAACTGAAGACCTTTCTCTTTTTGGAGGGTTGCCTTGGCCACTGTGCCCAACGCTCATTAGTTAATAATTTCAGTTTTTATCGTACTCATAAAGAGTTATTTACAAAAAAGGCTATATGCCAATTTTTATAAAAAGTAAACAAAAAAAATTTAATTGACTCACCTAAGTTTATGAATTGACTCGTTTGGATTGGTTTAGGGTTGGAAACAGATTTATTTGATATTGGATCAATACCACTCCAATACTGATTCAAAATTTTTTAAACATGTACCCGATCCAATTAATGAATATGTTAACAAAATCAAATCCGTTTCATTTCATCTTTAATCCGAAACCAATTGATTTGATCTGAACACATGCCTTCTTTTTAAATTATCAATGTTCAAAAAATTAAAAAAAAAATCCACTTTTCAACTTCAAATATAGAGAGGGAAACCAAAAAGACTATACCTTTTATCTATATGTATTTATATGAAATTATATCGGATCTAAGATTTCAATTCGAATCTGATCGAAAATTCGATTTTTTATGTTTTTTTGGATTAGATTGGTTCAAACATTGGGTATATTTCAAATCATTGCCAGCCCTAGATTGGTTCCATAAAATATTGGTGTTGTGGATCATCTCTAATCATATGGCCGAAGTTTAAGTGAATATAATAAGTTTTAAATTTGTGATAATATAGGAGTTTTGTTAATGACTAATGATAAAATGAGTTGAAAAAACATACACAGTCTTTACTTGATTGATGTGGCAAGTGCACAGAATCGTAGACTTTTCCTTGTGTATCTCAAAGAAAAAATATATGGTTCTATACACTTGCTACGTTAACTGAGCATAGTTTTTCAAGTTAAATTAATGGGATTTAATCTTAACTATCGTCTATTTGTCCGTATAGAAAATACATGTGCTTCCTAAGAAGAAAGATTTTCGTTCTGGATTTATATTCCTTCCTGAAAACAACGAACAACGAGATACTCCACGTGAGTACCATCCTCATCAAAATCTCAAAAAGTTTTTCTTTTTGAAAAGCTCGTATCTACTTGCCTGTTCATCCAACCAATTCATATCATATATCCACATGTCCATACAGACGTTAGCTACATTTTCATGTCCTAGGATTTTTTATCTGAGACCCACAAGACATCGGACTCAAATGGTCATCGATGCATTCAAATGCTTCCTTCCCAAAAAATATGATTTCCATGAAAGTATCCCTTTTTTGAGGCAAGACATCGATGCAGTCAAATAGTCATATCTCATCATCTGTCTATCGGATTTAATCGTAATCTATGCTTTTTTGTACAGATTCATCTTCCTTCCCGAAAATGGCAAACGACGGGATATTTCGCTCGAGCACCTATTCTCGTCTAAAACTCGAATTTTTTTACATTGTTTTTAAACGCTCGTATCTCATTGTCCGTTCATCCTGCAGATTCGTAGCTTATACCCATTTGTCCATACATAAGTTAGCTATGTCTCCATGTTCTGGGATTTTATCCCAAGGACTGGTATCCTACACAAAAAACTTGATTTCCATGAAGGTATCCCTTTTTCAAAGCAAGACATTGATGCATTCAAATGGTCAATATTTCATCACCCGTCTCTCAAATTTAATTGTAACTTACGCCTACTCTTCTTTATCAAAAATACCTACATTTCTCGAGTAAGAAGATTTTTTATACGGATTCATCTTCCTTCCCAAAAATAGAAAACAACAGAATACTTTGCCCGAGCACCCATTCTCGTCAAAAACTCAAAATATTTTATGCTTTTTTAAATGCTTGTATCTCATTATCTGTTCATCCTATGCATTAGTAGCTTATACCCACTTGTCCTTACGGAAGGTAGGTATGTCTCCATATTCCTAGATTTTATCTTAGAGATCGATATCCTTCCAGAACTTTTTTTTTTGTATAGGTATCCTTTATTTTTATGCTAGACGTCGATACATTCAAATGGTCATATCTCATCACACATCTGTCTGATTTAATCGTAACCTATGCCCACTTGTCCGTATTGAAAATATCTACGTTTCTTAAGAAGAAAGATGTTTTACGAATTCATCTTCCTTTCCGAAAACGACAAACAATGGGATATTATGCCTGAGTAGCTTTCGTCGAAAATTCAAAAAAAATTACGTTTTTTTAAACGTTCGTATCTCAATGTTCATTCATCCTCCGAATTCGTAGCTTATACCCACTCGTCTATAAGAAAGTTAGCTACATCTCCATGTTCCCGGATTTAAACCCAGAGATAAACATCCTTCTTGAAAAACATGATTTCCGTAAAGGTATCCCTTTTTCCAAGGCAAGACATCGATACATTCAAATGTTCATATCTCATCACTTGTCTATTGGATTTAATTGTAACTTATGTCCACTCGTCCGTATCGAAAATATGTATGTTTCCTGATAACAGAGATTTTTTTTTGGATTCATCTTCCTTTCTGAAAATGGCAAACAACAGGATACTTCACCTACGCACTCGTTATCATTGAAAAAAATGAAATTTTTTACATTTTTTAAATACTAGTATCTCATTATCCTTTCATCCTAGGGATTTATAGCTTATAGCCACTTGTTCATACGGAAGTTAGCTACGTCTCCATGTTCTTCAATTTTCTTACGAAAATCGTCATCTTTCCCAAAAAATGTGACCTCCATGAAAGTATCCATTGTCTGAGACAAGATGCCAATGCATTTAAATGGTCATATCTCCTCACTTGTCTGTCAGATTTAATCATAACCTACGTTTCCTCGTCCATATAAAAAATACCTATGTTTCTCGATGAGGAAGATTTTTATATGGATTCATCTTCCTTCCTGAAAATGACAAACAATGGGATACTTTATCTGAGCACCCGTTTTCTTCAAAAGCTCAAAAAAATTCCTGATAGTTTTCTCGAAAAACATGATTTCTGTGAAGGTATCCCTTTTTCAAAGCAAGACATTGATGCATTCAAATGGTCATATCTCGTCACTCGTCTGTTGGATTTAATTATAACTTATGTCCACTCATTTATATTGAAAATACCTATGTTTCCCGATAAGAAAGATTTTTGATACAAATGTACCTATTTTCCCGAAAATAACAAATAACAGGATACTTTGTATGAGCACCCATTCTCGTCGAAAAGTCAAAAAAATTTACGTTTTTTTTTAACGTTCCTAGCTCCTTATCCATTTAATCAACAAATTCATACCTCATATCCACTTGTTTGTATGGACATTAGTTACGTCTCTATATTCCTAGATTTGTTTTCTAATACTGACAATCTTCTCAAAAAATGTGATTTTCGTGAAGGTATTCTTTTTTGAGGTAGGGCATCGTTGCATTCAAATGGTCATATCTCATCACTCGTCTATTGACTTTAATCAATACTTATGTCCACTTGTCCGTATAAAAATACCTACATTTTCTAAGAAGAAAGGTTTTCAATATAAATTTATCTTCCTTCCCGAAAATAGCAAACAACGGGATACTCCGCAGGAACATCCATTCTAATCAAAACTCAAAAAAAAATTATGTTTTTTTAAATACTCGCATCTCCTTATCGGAAGTTAGCCACATCTCCATATTCTCAAATTTTTTTCTCATATTGATAGCTTTTTTAAAAATATTATTTTCAAGGTAAATGTGATGCTCTTTACTAGGGGTGCAACTTGGTTCGGGTTGGTTCGATTTTGAGAAAAATTAGAACCGAACTGACCAAGGTCGGTTTCATTATATTGAAACCAAAACCGAACCGAATTAGTATAGAACCAAACCGAACTTAATTCGGTTTGGTTCCATGGGTTGCCAAAAACATTTCAAATTAATTATAAAAAAAATTGCATTTTAAAATGAATTTTGGATGCTACAAGCCATTCTAAAGGCCATCCTACCTGCCATCGTATAGGCCATTCTACAGGCCATGCTCCCTGCCATGTTATTTGCCATCCTACCAGCCATTCTACAGGCCATTCTACCGGCCATCCTATAGGCCATGCTACTTGCCATTCTACAGGCCATTCTACCGGCCATCCTATAGGCCATGCTACTTGCCATCCAACTTGCCATTCTATAGGCCCACCTACAATCGATGCAAAAGATGAGAGAGAGAGAGCGATGAACTGCAGGGCGCCGGTGTTGAGAGGTAGCCCATAGCCATAGCTGCATGCCGCATAGTCGCACACGCAAGAGATGAGAGAGAGAGAGAGATGAATCACCGACTGCCAAATTGAGAGGCAGCCCACAAGCACACCTCACGCCGCACACCGCCCAGTCGCACACAAGAGAGAGAGAGAGGGGAGGGATGACCGTCAAACACCTACCGCCGATCGCCAGAGTTGAGCTTACTGCCGCAGGTTAGCTGCAAGAGACGAGGGAGAGAGGGAAAAGATGAAATACTGAGTTTAGGGTTTCTGTAAAATTTAAAAAACTTATATAAAATCTGATATTTTATTTTAAATTAAATATTCATTCGGTTTTTAGTTTGGTTCGGTTATATATTAGGGATGAACCGAGAATCGAACCGAATTCATCAGTTCTTCATATTTTCAACCCGAAATTGAACCATTATCTGTTAAAACCGAATCAAATCAATCCAAAATTTACGATTTTGGTCGGTTCTCGATTTGAACCGAATTAACTTGCACCCCTACTCTTTACTTCTCTCAACCTCCTACTCACAAAGGTTATGATCCGTTGTAATAAAAGAAGGCTAAACTACCCAACTCCCTTTCTCCCGTATACGCAGATAACAAAGTACGATCAACCCTTTAACCTGCGGATAACGGACGACAAACATTTCAACCTCCTGTGCTACCTCGCAAGTCTCTTCATCGAACCAGGTACTCTCTCTCTCATGATCTTCTAAATCCTTCCTTCCTAAACGGTATCTTCGCGACCTCTCAAACATTGGTTAATTTCTTCGTTTTGCAGATCGGTATACCCTTATTTGATTTATGTAATTAAGATCTGGTTTAAGAATTTTGCAGATCAGATCTGATTGGTCCTCTCCATTAACTTCATCAGGTATTCTTTTAGTGCCTCTTCGAGTCTCAATTTGTAGGGTGTGTTTCTAGGGTTTTTATTGAGTAAAAACTATATATAGTTTTGGGCGATTTTGTTTCTTGAATAATTATTTAGGGTTTCATAACAGTTTTTTTTTGTTTAAAATGATATGATAGATGTTCGTTTAAAGATACATGAGTGATACTTATATTGTTCATCAGATCTCTTTGTTTGGTTTAGTGTTTTCTTCGATTATTATTTTTTTTGTCTTTTTCTTTTTGGAGTTTGGGGAAGAAGCGGAAGAATGAGTGAATTCTCATGGAAACCATCACTGAAGTTATAATTAACTCAACTTTCAGGATTTGAACCCTTGAATGTCCAACTCACTCTAATAATGGACTCTTTCTTTTGAAACACACCTACCTACTTTAACCATCAGATTTTCATCGCCTGAACGATCAAATTTTTTAATCATTGGTAAGAGAGATGTCATACTTCTTTAACCATGACTACAGAATGGATCTTCAAGTAGTAACAACCTCTTCTCCATCCCCATCTTCGCTTTGTTCATGTCTGGCTGTCGACTGATTCCATATCCATTTGTTAGTGCTTAGTGATTAATGATTAGTAGTTGATTATTTTTATGGCAAGTGTTCCAAGTTTATAGGGGTCAAGTAAGGAACGAGCTTTAATGATTTGAGGAGTTTAGGGTTTTACTTTTATTTAGCTAGTGGTTCATAATTCATAGTTCATAAGTATTGGGCTTAATAATTTATAACTTATAGTCAACTAGAGTTTGCCCATGCCTACAACACGGGCATCCTCTTTTGGGTTTAGGGGTAAAAGAGGAAAAACAATAAAGTTGGAGAGTTATTATTAAGAAAGGTGGGAGAAGAGGAAAGACAATAAAATTGGAGGAGGAATATTGGAAAGGGTAGAAGGAGAAAGAGAATAAAGTTTGGGGTATTCATAGGTTATGGTTATCATTCATGGTTTATGATTAAATGATTTATGTATCTTTACTATTATAATGAGAGTAGTAGAAGTGGTTTGACACCAAAATTTGAGTGCCCACAATTGCCCCCCTCCCCCCCACTTCTATTTTGTATTTAATATAATCATGGTCATTTTGGTAACAAAGCAAGAAAATTGAAATTCACGACCATAGAATCACATTGCTTAGTTTTCAAAGTTACAAATAAGCCCTTTTGATACGTGTGTTTGCACATGCCTCCTAGTTATAGTTAATGATCTCTAGTGCTTGGTTTGTGTTTTTTTTTGCTTAACTATTTACATTTTTCGATTTATAGTTTATTGGTTGTGATTAGTAAGTTAGTGGTTGGTTATTGATATTGATAATGGTTAGTGGTTGATGGTTATTGTTTACATAATGGTTTATGATTAGATTTTAGAGGTTAATCCATATTCCTTATTGATAAATTATTGTCGTTAATGATTAGTAATTTATCTTTACTACTATAATGAGAGAAGGCAAAGTAGAAGTGGTTCGACAACAGATTTTGCATTCCACAAATGCCCTCATCTTTACATTTAAACTTAATATAATCAGGGTTATTTTGGTAAAATGCCAAGAAAATTGCGTCCCACGAACCTAGAATCATGTTGGTTCGTTTTCAAAATTACAGAAATATCCTTTTTATAATACTTAACAAACCTTTAATCAATGTTTTAAATTACTGATAAGCTCATCTAATACATGTGCATTTGCACAAGCCACCTTCTAGTAATTTATAATTTCTATTGAGTTGTTGATAAATGATTACTGTTTTATGGTTAGTTTTTAATTATTCATTGACAACGGTTGGTTTTTACTTGTTAGTGTAGTGATGAAGGTTTATCCTTTATAGTTAATTGGTATTGATTTATTGTTTATGGTTATGGGATAGTGGTTTATGAATAAAGATCAAAAATTAATTGTTAGTGGCTAATGTTTAGTAATTTATAATTTGACTTATAATTAGTAGTTGGATGTTAGTGTTTCGTTGTTAGTGGTTGGATGTTAGTGATTTGTAGTTAGTAGTTGGTTAATAATTACTCGTTACTGATAATGATTTTTTTATTAGTGTTTAATGGTTTATTGGCAAAATGGCAATGATAAATTGTAAGTAGTAATTACTTAGTAGTTAGTGGATGGTAAATGGTTGATAGATAATGGTTATTAGTTGTGTTCAATGATTTTTGGCAATGGTTAGCTGTTAGTGGTTTTTCATTACTGATTGGTGGTTTTTTGTTAGTGGTTAGTTGTCTCTGTTTATAAATAATAGTTCGATTTTTTAGAATTAGTTGGTGTAAGTCTGTTTTAGTTGTATTTCCTTTGGTTGGTTATCTCAATCAGACCCTTATTTTAATAAGATATTTTTACTTATCAAAATATATATAAAATGATTATTTTGTGGTTGAGCATCTATCAATCTAATTTGTAGTTTAGAAATAATTATATTTAAATAAAAATATTGTTTAAAGTTCATTTTAAGACGTACAGAAAGGTTTCATCTAAGACAATTCAGACAAATTAACTCGATTTTGATGTTAGGACCAAAGTTTGGGTTTGCAAGCCATGTTGGGGTATGTAGTTTGGTTAACTGTTAATGGTTTGTAGTTAATCCTTAATAATTTATTAGATGTCCCCTAAAATTGGGTTTTCATCCATAGATGTCCTCTATTTCTTTCAGGGCAACTGTGCCCCTTGGGTAAGGTTTGGTTGGGGAAGATGCTAGAGGTTGTAATACTCTCCTTTGTAATTCTTTATTTGACTCAATTGATGTAACTGAGGTTGGGGTCTACCCAATCCTACACTCTCACCCTCTAGAAAATATTGTCACCAATTTGTAAATAAAAAAAACATTGACTTGATTTAACAAAATTTCTGGTTGATTGTAATACCATTCCCTAGGCTTGGGGAAATGTATCAAAGATGTGCAATTATTGCCAACAAGTAAGAAAAGAAATAACTGGTGCATTATCATGATTCTCTGTTGACTCATCACTTAAAAATGTGTAACAAATAAGTAGCCTACTGAACACCACTAATTGATCATATTTTTCTATTCCATCCGTTAATATGATGTTTCATTATTAGTTTCAATTCATATATGTATCTTCAGGCACCTTACCTCATAGTTTGAATAAGTTCCACTTCATTTTTTTCATCTCTAATCTACAGGTAAAGTTCACTCCTTGGCTTGCTTCCACGAACCATCTCCATTATTGTACATTTATGTACAATTAGGTGATGAAGGGCTTGCCTGAGAGGATTGCGGCTTCAAAATTTTGTGCAGGATCTGCAACTGATTATCCTAATAGAGATTTGACATCTGACAGTTCTGACCCAAAAACTAGGGACACTAAGTCTTCCAAGGTCTCCTTATGGTCAAGCTTTTTTGCATCTACCTTCTCAATCTTTGAAACATACAGTGAGTCATCTATTTGTGACAAGAAAGCATCTAACAGTAGAACCTATGGGTGGACAACAGCTTTGAAGCGAGTTGTTGCTGGTGGTTCAATGAGGAGACTTCAAGAGTGCATAGTAGGTTCAAGCAAAACTGGCATTTCTAGCTCAACTAGTGAAATATGGCTTCTTGGTGTATGCTATAAAATTCTACCAGAAGAATCATCTGAAGATGTTCATGGCAATGGATTAGCTGAATTCGCACATGATTTCTCATCAAGGATATGGATGACATATCGAAAAGGTTAGTTTTGTACAAAGGCTTCTTTGATTGACATGGTTCAAAGTCTCAAAATCATGATTAGTATTGTTCCTGGCTAAGATTGATCTGAATCAGATGATTCAGATGGTACTGGAATGATCATATGTGATCAATTGGTAAGATGCCCAAGTAAAAGCCCTGAAAAGTATTTGTTTTTTAATCAGGAAAATAAAAAATCTACAAAATACATTAATTTTTTGTAACAAAATTGATGACATTTAAACCTAAATTTTAATTTGGCATGTTTTTGCCCCTAATGCCATTGTGTTCTCATTCCTACACCGAAAGCTTTCCTTGCTCTCTTGCAGTTAACATTTTCTGCGAGTTGTGAAGCGATTGCTCCAAGAAAATATGAATTGTAGAAATTGTTGACCCATGTTAGAGGATTTCTTTGAATACAATTTAGCACTGTTGGGTGAGTTTAACTTTCCTACCAATTGTATTGTTTTAGTTTGGACAAAAATATGAGGGTGGCAACATAGAGAAGCCATGTATTTATTTGATGGTAACAAATTTAAATCATCATATTAAGCTGATTTTGGGTCAAGATGGCCTCATAAATGGGGTCACTGATTGGATAATTCAGGTTAAAATTTAAATCTCTGAGCATGTGTTTTATGTGACTGCGATCCTGAACTATCTTATGTCGATCTAGTGTCATTCGTGATTCACACCTGGATCTTGGCTCACCATGGCTGATCCCATGTTGATTGGGCCATCCTATATTGGATCATCTGAGACTTTTTGAACCATGTTTTCAATTGATTTGACCAATCCAAATTTGTCCATATTAAAGTGGCACAGATGAAATGAAGTGGACTCTGTTAACCCACAGGTTTTGATGCTTTTGGTGATTCGAAGTTCACCAGTGATGTCAATTGGGGTTGCATGCTTAGAAGTAGTCAAATGCTTGTTGCCCAGGTAAAATGCTTCTTTTGTACCCTTAAATATATGTTTATAAAGCAACACATTAATTTTCAGGTGATTTGGTCATGATTTTGGTTCTACTTAACTCTTATGTTCATTCCTTTACCATGTTGCATTTCTATCAAAGTTCCAGAATGTTGTACTTTAGTCGATTAATTATTGTCTTATGCTTTAGGCATTGGTTATTCATCGATTAGGGAGATCATGGAGAAAGCCTTTGGAAAAGGTAAGATGAAAGCTGTACTCGAGAGTCATAGATACACAATTTACCTTTTACCTATTGGAAAAAAAAAACCTCGTCAGTTACATGTAGAGAGTGATGAGACTCTTTAATTTATTTTGTAGGGATGCTGATGGTCCCTAGTTTATAATGCAGCCTTTTGATAAAGATTACATTGAGATTTTGGAGCTCTTTGGTGATTCCAAGGCATCAGCTTTCTCCATACACAATCTTCTTCAAGCTGGAAAGGTTTATGGCCTTGCTGCTGGTTCTTGGGTCGGCCCTTATGCCATGTGTCGCACATGGGAAACTCTTGCTCGATCTAAGCAAGAGCGGACTGATAACCAGTTTTTATCAATGGCTGTTTATATTGTTTCTGGTGATGAAGATGGGGAACGAGGTGGAGCCCCAGTTGTTTGTATTGAAGATGTTGCTAAACTTTGCTCTGACTTTTGCAAGGATCAAAGTGGTTGGACTCCTATTCTTTTATTGGTTCCGCTGGTTCTTGGACTTGACAAAGTCAATCCCAGGTTTGTAATGTTTTACTCATTGGTCATTTGATCTAAGGGTTAACCTTTTTATTGTTTTCCTACATAGCTATTGGCGTGATACCTGATTTGTGAAGTCGGCAATGTATTTGGGAGAACTATGGCTGAAACAAATGAGTTTAGTTGGAGGTGAAGGGTTCGACCAGATCTCTTTGATGGTTAGGACTAAAATCAAAACAAAAAAACTCAGAGAAATAGAATAAGAAGAGGAGGTTAGGAAGAGGTAAAGAGATAACTTACATGATTTCACACCAAATGAGATTCCAATCAGTGGGAAATTAGAAAAAATCTTTTATTTTTCATTCAATGCCTGCCTCCAACAACAACATAACATCTATATAATAAAACACAACTGTAGGGCCTATTTTGTGAGGGGCAAACTTCCATCCAACTACAATTTTTGTGGGGGTCACTTTATTGCCTTTCCTTTTTACCTCCTCTAATTTTTCTATATTTCCTCTTTTACTCCTTTCACCCACTTTGTTTTTCATCTTTTGTCCCTTAATCTCAATTTTTTTTAATAATGCCCCTTAACTTTATTTTATTTTTTTCACTTTTACCCCCTTAATTTCAAAGAGGACACCACGGGCAAACTCTAGTTTATATAATAACCCAAGATGGTTGCCCCCCATAAAGAGTGGTTCGGATTGAAGTTCATAATCTATGTTGAGAACAATTTTCAACTTTATTGTCTTTTCTCCTCTCTCTTACTAAGAATATCCCTCCAACTTTTTTGTTTTTCTTCTTCTACCCATTTTCAAGAATACCCATACAACTTTATATATTACCTTTCCTTTTCTCTCTTTTTCCAATTATAATGCCCCTCCAACTTTATTGTCTCTCTTTTACCCGCCAAAATATTGTGTTCTTGGAAGAGAAAACTCTAAAACCCAAAATTAAGTGAACTGCTTAAATTACCATTAAAATTAAAACAACTAATCAACTAACACGAGTTGACCAACCAGCCCATTATTGGGTGATACAATCTCCCATGTGGGGCCCACATGTTACTTAAGTGGCTGGTCCTCTAAATAATAACAGATAATAAAGCTTGGGCCCAGTTCTTAATATAAAAATACAAAAAATAGGTTCACCAACAGGGTGCTATACAAATAAAAAGATATTAATAGAGGTATAAAATAAAAGAGAGAAGCAAAGCTGATTCTCGAGCTCAGGAAGGAAGCTTTAGCCTGACTCAATCGATAGGGAGAGGAAGTGCAACTATCTGTATGAAAATCAAGTCAACTATGAATCTTAAAAATAAAAATAAAAAATCTTTGTTTTCCTTTTTTCACCCTTATTAATGTTTCGTATTAAGGGAGAAATGGTTTGGAAGACTGCACAAAAGCTTCTTACTCATTACATTCTCATTGATATCATTTAATGTAATGTTGCGTGTTACATGCTACTACTTGTGACATGCACCAGTTATGTAATCTAGTGCCTTAAATCTTCATTTCTTGGACTTCGTCAGGTATATCCCATCACTTTGGGCAACGTTCACTTTTCCTCAAAGCCTTGGCATCTTAGGTGGGAAACCAGGGGCCTCAACTTACATTGTTGGTATGCAAGATGACAACGCCTACTATCTTGATCCGCATGAAGTTCAACCGGTATCATATGTTCTTAAATTATTTCTCCTGCCCAGTTATTCATATACATCAAAGTTCTTATATGAAAATTTGGTCTTGAGTTGCCTTTTGTGTCTGAGGCTAACTAGTAAGATCTAGGGTCATTTTTTTTCTCTCTTTTTCACATATATTGGACCCCCTTCACCACTTGGTGTCGACCCTTTTCAGTAGCTTGGTCAGTCCTGCCTTAATCATCGTCTAGAATTAAGGGGGGTCTTATCTGGGGATTTTGTGTTAGATGGCATTCATTGATGCAAAAAACCATAGTTGAGTTGTTGTCTAAGCTTTTGCTCATCTATGCTGGGGGGGTGTTTTAGCCGCTGACTTCTGTGAGGATTGTGGTGGTGATTTTTCTTTTTTGTTTTTCTGATTCTTTCTGCCTCCTTGGTAGGTCATCTTGACCACTTGGATAGCTTTCCTTTCTTTGTAATTTTTTTTTTTTCAGTTTTTGTCTTTTTCTTTTTCCCTATTGAAAAATCTCTTCCATTAATACGTGTATATTCCCATTTTCTCATTTTTCGTGGTAGCATGAATATTGTTTGGCAGTAAAGTTTGAAGGACTGACTTTTTATAAAGTATAGCCAAGTCTTTGTTATGATTTTATAGTACCATTTTGTTTTGTTTGTGGATGACATGTATGACTGGCATCATCTTTGGAATATCGTTGTAGGTGGTTGATATCAGGAGGGATAATCTAGAGGTTGATACTTCATCTTACCACTGCAAGTAAGTTGGCTGGAAAAGAGAGAAGTGATCATTCATGAATCATTACCAATTTTGTATTCATTATAAGTTCCATATCTAAATATATATATATAAATTATTGATTTATCACACAGTGCTGTACGGTACCTTCCCCTTGACATGATTGATTCATCCTTGGCAATTGGTTTCTACTGTCGAGACAAAGGTAATAGACGTTGGATTTAATTATTTTCTTGTTAACAGCCGAAAAGCCAATGTTGTCTCTGGAATCTCATATATATGTATATATTGCTGTGCAGATGATTTTGATGATTTTTGTGCTCGAGCTTCCAACCTTGCAGATCAATCAAATGGTGCACCATTGTTCACAGTAACTGAATCCCGCAAACCACCAAGGCAAGTCCATAACAAAGACGACGTGTTGATCCATAATTTGGATGGGACCCATGGGAATGATAACTTTGAGATGGAGAACACGAGTGATGATGATATTGAAGATGCTCATCCAGGCGAGGATGATTGGCAACTCCTTTGAGGAGAATGAACCTTGGTGAAGACTTTGATCAGTTGCTACGCTCATGCCATGCCATGCCACTCTTTTGTTATCAGTGCTGCCAGAGCCGGTTCAACTAAGTATATTCATTTGTTTGCTAAAATAACTTGTGAAAAAGACAACTGAGTTATTGTACTTTTGTGTGTAAATTCTCTACAATGAACAGAGACCATTCAAAAAATTCTCTCCAATGAACAGAATCTCTAGACCGATAAAAGGTAATTAGCAGTCTACATTCATGAGAATTGATTCTTCAATTAATTTCAATAATTCTAATAATATTTTCAATCAGAATAAAATTTTATATAACTTGATTTTTGGGAGCAAAAATTCATAACTTCGTTAATTAGCACTATTGAATATTTTTAAATTCAACGATATCTAACCACATCAGAATTTATTGATTTGTGTACATTGGTGAGAATAATTTCTTGATTAATTTGTTCAGAATTTTAAATTTTCATTAAAAATGTTTCAGTGAGTTGATTTTTACTGAGTGTGATTTTTTAATAACTTAATTTATAAGTGCTGAAAATCTTTAAATTTAGCTACTTCTAAGCCCAAGTAAAGTAATTTATTTTCTACATTAGCAAGTATTATTTTTATTAATTGTGACAATTTAAAATAATTTTATCTCAAAGGATACCTAAATATGAAGTTTTTTTTTAACTGTGAATGGAATATGGATTCATGATTATTTAAATTTATATTATATTATATTTTTAAATTCAATATCCTGTAAACCCATCAAAATTGATTTATTTGTCCATACTTACAATAATTAATTGTTAAATATTTTAATAATGATTTTAAAAATATTTTTATAGGGCCAGGATCCGGAGACTCATATGTTCAAAGACAATCTTGACTGTTTAATGTGAATTCTAATAGTCCAGATAAAAGAGAATGCCTTCCAAATCCCTAAGATAATCCCAACAGTTGGATTTTGCATTTACACAATTGGGATTGTATATGAACACATGACTTTTTTAAAATGGATTGGTTTTTTGTGAACATGATTTCATAGTTATGAAATTTACCACTATTTAAAAGGGTAAGGATCCATTGACTCTTAGGAATGACTAATGGAAAAAAAACACATGATCCTAACCCTTTAAAGGTTTGGGATCATTGTTTTTTTTCATGATTCATTCTTAGGAGTCAAGGGATCCTGACCCATTAAAAAATAATTTTCAAATTCAATACCTTCTAACCTCGTTAGAAGTGATTTATTTATCTATATTAATGAGAATTTTTTAATCAAATGTTAGAATTTAAAATTATTTTCCATCTGGCAAAAAACTTAAAGTTGTAGATTATTAAGTGAATTCATAATTATGTAACTTATCACTTTTAAGTATTGTAAATTCAATGATATCTAAACCCTTAAAATCCCCAAAAAGTGTGGAACGTGGCAAATTGAGGGGTTGACTGCTTGACATCAAGCTTTTTGCCTCTTTGCATGAAGAGCTCGCGCTCTATTATCCAACTCACAACCTATCCCACTCTCCATCCCCTCTCAATCATGGTTTTAAAACTTGTTTTGACGTCTTATCTTGTCATGAACGAGACCGAGTCATCCGATTTATTTAAGCCGTTTCGTTCAACAATAAAACAAGGACTAACTTTTGAGAAACACATTAGGTTTAAGATGACTTGTCTATCAGTCTCATTGGTGGACGAATCGGACAAGTCGTCTTGGTCTCGGACAAGATTTAAAACCATGCTCTCAACTGCCAATTTGGGTCGTACTCCAACGCACAACCCATCTCACTATCCATTTTGGGTCACGGCATTTTCACAACCCCAAATGGTAGCTCCAGGCACGGCTACTCCACTTTTTGGAGGTAAAAAATTTCAGACAGGTGACTGAAAATATTAAAACTTCAAACCGTTTGGAATTTAGGTTACATTAAAAAAATATGAAAATATTTATGAATATTAATTTTTGGGTAGCAAGGGTGGAAAGCATACACCATGAACATCCAAAGTGACTATCTATAAGCCCATGGTCATTCATTAATGGAGATGGAGATGGGTATCCCCCTTGGAGTTGCTCTTATACGTTAAGAATTAGTTTTGGAATCCACTTGTTACTTATCATTACCATTGAATAAACATATGCAATGTTCCTACTAATGCCCAAAATTTTAGTCCCACCCCAACAACACATGCAAACTATGAATGCACTAGAAACATTACAAGAATTACATAGATGTATGTACATGCAAGGCAATCCATAAATTCACATGTTTCATACAAATTGTAGACCACCTTATCCACAAACCCATCTGGTTAAGCTTTAAACATTTTA